>NW_007260294.1:59541-92468 GCF_000164805.1 Carlito syrichta | reverse complement strand
TGTATTGCATTGAATTTGTAGATTGCCTTAGGTAAGATGGACATCTTCACAATGTTGATTCTTCCAATCCATGAGCATGGGATATTTTTCCACTTGTTTGTGTCATCTTTGATTTATTTGAGCAGTGTTTTGTAGTTTTCATTGTAAAGGTCTTTCACGTCTCTGGTTAGGAAGATGCCAAGGTGTTCATTTTTTGGGGGGCTATTGTAAATGAAATCATGTTTTTTATTTGGATTTCTGTTTGTTTATTATTGGTGTAGAGAAATGTGATTGTCTTTTGTACATTTTGTATCCTGAGACTTTGCCAAAGGCCTTTATCAGTGTAAGGAGGTTTTTGACAGATTCAAGGTACACAATCATATCATCTGCAAAGAGAGATAACTTGACTTCTTCTTTTTCTATTTGGATACCCGATTGCCGCCTCTTCTCTGACTGTTCGAGCCAGGACTTCCAATACTATGTTGAACAGGAGGGGTGAGAGAGGGCATCGCTGTCTTGTTTCAGTTTTCAGGGGAAATGGTTCCAATTTTTGTCCATTCAGGAGCATGCTGGCTGTGGGTTTCTCATAGATGGCTTTTACTACTTTGAGGTATATTCCCTGTATGCCTAGATGTTCAAGGGTTTTTAGCAAGAAGGGTGCTGGATTTCATCAAAAGCTTTTTCTGCATCTAATGATATAATCATGTGGTTTTTGTTTTGACATCTGTTGATGTATTTAATTACATTTATGGTTTTATGAATGTTGAACCAGCCTTGCATCCCAGGAATGAAGCCTACTTGGTCATGATGGATGATTTTTGAGATGGGTTGCTGAATCCGGTTTGCTAGGATCTTGTTGAGAATTTTAGCATCTATGTTCATCAAAGATATTGGCCTGTAGTTCTCTTTCTTTGTTGGATCTTTACCTGGCTTGGGTATCAATGTGATGTTGGCTTCGTAAAATGATTTGGGGAGAGTTCCATCTTTTTCAATCGCCTGGAATACCTTCAGTAGGATTGGTATCAGCTCCTCCTTAAAAGTCTTGTAGAATTCTGCTGGAAAGCCATCTGGACCAGGGCTTTTTTTTGTACGTAGTTTTCTTATTACGTAATCGTCTTCCTTGATTGCTATTGGTCTATTTAGGGTCTCAATTTCTTCTTGTTCCAACGTAGGTAGGTTGTGTGATGTCAGAAAGTTCTCCATTTCCTTAAGGTTTTCAAGTTTTTTTTCCATACAAGTGTATGTAATAGTCTCTAATGATCTTTTGTATTTCTTCAGGATTAGATGTGACTTCATCTTTTGTGTTTCTGATTGTGCTTATTTGGTTTTTTTCCTCGTTTTTTCTTGGTCAGTCTAGCTAGGGGACCATCGATCTTGTTTATCCTTTTGAAGATCCAGCTTTTTGTTTCATTGATTTTTTGTATTATCTTTTTGTCTTCTATGTCGTGGATTTGGTCCTTTATTTTGGTGATCTGGATTCTTCTGATGAAATTAGGGTTTTTGTGGTCTTGTTTTTCCAGCTTCCTCAGGTGGCTTGTTAGGCTGTTAATTTGTGTTCTTTCCATTTACTTCATGTGTGTTCGTAGGGATATAAATTCTCCTCTCTACAGCTTTCAAGGCGTCCCAGAGAGTTTGGTAAGGTGTTTCTTCATTTTCATTTGTTTCCAGGTATCTTTTGATCTCTGTTTTGATTTCATCATTGACTCAGGAGTTGTATAGCATCATGCTGTTTAGTGTCCATGTCTTTGTGGGTTTTGCGGGGACCTTGTTGGTGTCAATGTTTATTTTTATTACAATGTGGTCCGAGAAGGTGCATGATAGAATTTCAGACCTTCTAAATTTGCTTATGCTTGATTTATGTCCAATTATGTGGTAGATCTTAGAATATGTTCCATGTGGTGATGAGTAGAATGTATATTCTATGGTCTTTTGATGGAGTGTTCTGCAGGTATCAATTAAGTCCATTTGGTCCAGAGTCTCATTGAGGTTCCGGATCTCCTTGCTGATTTTTTGTCCTGATGATCTGTCTAGGGTTGTGAGTGGGGTATTAAAGTCCCCTGTTATGATGGCGTTAGAGTCAATATCGTTCTTTAGTTTTCCTAGAAACTGCTTTATGAAAGTTGGCGCACCTATGTTGGGTGCATATATGTTTAGGATAAATATTTCTTGTAGATGGAGTGAAGCTTTTATCATTATGCAGTGGCCCTCTGTATCTTTTTTAATTTTTGATAGCTTAAATGGTATTTTGTCTGAAATTAGGATCGAGACTCCTCCTTTCTTTTGTGTTCTATTCGTCTGAAAATTTGTTTCCCATCCTCTTACTTTGAGTGTGTGTATGTCCTTTCTAGTGAGATGGGTCTCTTGAAGGCAGTATATTATTGCCTGGTGATATTTTATCCATTTTGCCATTCTATGTCTTTTCAG
Organism: Carlito syrichta; assembly: GCF_000164805.1. Taxonomy (NCBI): domain Eukaryota; kingdom Metazoa; phylum Chordata; class Mammalia; order Primates; family Tarsiidae; genus Carlito; species Carlito syrichta. The sequence goes on along the minus strand of NW_007260294.1, from coordinate 90,065 downwards.
TGGTGCATTTAATCCATTCACATTCAGGCTAGTTATTGAAATGTGAGAATTCATCCCTATCATAGAGTTCTTATAGAGTTGTTGTTCTTCCACTTGTTTTTTTTTTTTGTTGTTGTTGTTCTTTCTTTTGGTTTTGGGGTTAGTTCATGTATATTTTATTCTTTACCCTGTACTCTTGTGAAGAACATTGTTCTTTTTTCCTTTTCTTCTGTGTTTAGCACTTTCTTAAATGTTTCATGTATAGGTGGTTTGTTGGCAGCGTAAGTTTTTAGGGATTGGGTTTCTGGGAAAGATTTTAATTCTCCCTCGCTGATGAAACTTAGCTTGGGTGCATAGGTTATTCTTGGTTGACATTGTTTATCTTTTAGGACTTTGAAGGTAGGGCTCCAAGCTATCCTAGCTTGCAGGGTTTCTGTAGATAAATCTGCTGCTATTCTGATTGGTCTTCCATGGTAGGTGATCTGGCCTTTTTCTCTTGCTGCCTTTATGATTTTTCCTTTTATGCCTATTTTGTTTAGATGAATTATTATGTGTCTAGGAGTTGGTCTTCTCATTTGTTGTCTTGCAGGGATTCTCTGAATCTTTTGTGTTTGAATTTTTGCATCACTGATTAGATAAGGGAAGTTTTCTTGAATGATCTCATGGAAAGTTTGTTCCAGTGTGGTCTCTGTCTCTTTTTCTGCCTCAGGTAGTCCAATTACTCTTAGGTTAGGCCTCTTGAGGTAATCGCTCATCTCTTGAAGATTTTGTTCTGTCTTTTTGAGCTTATTTTCTGTGTTTTTAAGAGTTTGGGTTATTTCTATATTTTGGTCCTCAAGCTCTGAGATTCTTTCTTCTGCTTGGGTACTTCTGCTTTCAATGCTTATCAGTTTGTTATTTATTTCATTCACAGTATTCTTTATTACTGGTATCTCAGATATCAGCTCCTTCCTAGTTTCTTCTTGTGTCCCCTCAATTCTTTTTAAACTCTCCATTATTGTCTTGATATCTACATTTGTAGTTTGAGACCCTTCATTCTGGGGGCTTTTCATTGTTTGCATTCCAAAGTCAGTTTTCTCAGTGTCTGCCCTCCCAGGGGTCTGGGAGAGACCCATACTCTTCTTTTGGTTTTTCTTCATTTGTGTAGATTTTTCTCTCTCTCCCCCTTTCCCTCCCCTTCTTTAATTCTGTTTTTGAGGGAAGGTGGGGTTGCTTTTATTTCCCTTCTGCAATATTCTGTTCTTTCTTATGAGGGTCTTCTGGCTTTGTTCACTTTTCAGGTTGGAGCATAGGCTGCAATCTGTACTTTTTGCAGTTTTGAGGTTTAATTGAGAGGGAAGCTGTGGTTCAGAATGCTGATTCTAGCTTCCACGAACAGGTGTATGAGCACACTGGAACCTATTTCCCTCTGCCTTACAATCTGTCCATTCAGCAGTATGTAGTCTTGGTCCCTAGATTAAAAAGGGGGGCATAAAAGAGGAAAATAATGGAGGAAGGGGGAGTCAATAGGGGGTTATAAAGAGAGAAAAGCGAGAGGGAAAACAGATGTACATGCCAACTATCAGGTGAGAAAGAGACACAAGGCCGGGAAGAAGTGAAGAAAGAAACGTAAGAAAGATTCCCTAAAGAGTACTGATAGCTACACAGAGATAGGTCAATAATATCAAGAAACAGTGTAAGTGAGAAGGTAAACAACAAACGGGATCAAATCCAACAGTTACAATGATAAAATCATAAATCAAAATAAGCGATCAGACTAAAGTCACTTCTCTGATCTCCGATTCTGGCCTCTACCCTTTGTTTTTTGTTGCAGTGTAGGGGTGGGGCTTTGTCTCCTGTTTCACGCCGTTGCCTCAGGAACTGAGGTAAAGTTTGTTGATAGGTGGGCGGGACAATGCAAGTCTCTGCCTGGAGAATGGCGAGGCAGTTTATGTAGATCTGCTTTTCTCCGCTTGTCTGGGTCCCCCAGCTTGGGATCTCGCGCTGAGTGCCTCAGCCAGGGTAGGCCCGGAGTTCTAGAGCTCCAAAGCTCCAAAGGGCAGGCGGTGAGTGGCGAGAGTGGCCCTGGACCCCCCATAGGGTACTTCAGCCCGGAATGGGACTGGCGTCTCTGAGGGGCGGGTGCCCAGAGCCTCCCTGAGTGACCGGCGGCTTGGTGCTGGGTGCCGGGCTGGAGACGATGTAGCCTGGGACAGGGCTGGGACCCGAGACTTCCATGCACGCAGTGGAACAGCAGCAGCAGAGGGCCGCAATATCTGGCCCTGCGTGGGACCAAAGGTCCCAGGGCCTCGCACCAGTGTGGCTGGTGGTGCGCTGGAGGGTGGGGGAAGAGAGGTAAGAGTCTTTTGGGGAACTCACGTTCGGAGAATCTCACTAGTTCACCTATGCCGTCACCATCTCGTTCCCGTCTCCCTTTCTTCATTTTTGTTTTGGGTTATTTACCAGTTTCTTGTTAAAGATGGTTTTTGCATACAATAAATATTAACTAATATTGTTTATACATCAAAATTTTTTCTTATATTTGTTTATAGATTTACAACAAAATTTTAAAAATCTAATATAATTTAGATTTTTTTTTTAGCTTCTTGTTTTCTTGTCTTAGAAACTCAGAGATTTCCCTCTGCCCTTAGATTTACAGGTAGTGTTTCAGACCCTCTCCTAAACTTGACTGATTTACTTTTTAATCTTCATTCTTGTGATCCCAACTTAATTTAATTTGGCTGGTTAGTCATATTAGCACCATTTATTAAATTATCCTTTTTCTACTGAACTAGAATATTATCTTTACTGCAAGAAATTCCCAAATATTTTAAATGGGATTCTCTGTTCTTTTTCAATGTTCTATTTGTCTAGATTTGTGAAAGTGCCATATTGACTGAATTGCAGTGGCTTATAGTATGTTCTATTTTCTGGTAAGACTACTTCCCTTCATTGGCATCAAATGAGTGTACTCTCATCTCAGGTAACTGAGGAGGAGCTGAACAGGTAGGCCTGAGGTTGGGTTCAGAGTATAAAAAGATGCCAAGAAGGTGTTGCCTTGACAAAGAAAAAGAACAGTTGTGAAATCAAACAGAACACTTAAATGAAGCTTATCAAGGAGACAGATGAGAAACCAAACAAATGAAAAATTGGGAAGAATACTAGAGAGAATTAAGATTAGCACAAAATATTTCTTGGGCCAAAAAGGTAATGAATGATAAAAAAATTCAGCGGCCAAATAAAGAGAAAGGGCTCATTTGAGATCCAAATTTATGTTCTTTAAGACTGGTGGCGAAGAAATACTTCAAAGGAAAAGTAAAAGGAACACTTACCAAAAAAAATAAAAAAACAACCTCAAAAATAAACCATAATTTTTCTGATTATTAATACATGTAATTAAGCCCTCACTGTAAAAAGAAACAAAATCTACAACACATCAAACCCAAGAAAAATGGAAGAAATTGATAAGGTAAAAGTAGAAACTACATGTTTAGAAATAATAAAAAAAAAAGACAACCTATTAATTGCAGGAAAAAAAGAGACAAAAATCTATGAACTGAAAAATAAAAAAAGCTGAGCCAGTAACTTGTGTAAGAAATTAAGGAAAACTCAGAAGATACACATTTCAATTGAAAATTAGAAACAGAAATAGAAAGAAAATCAAAAGAACTGTAAGAAAATCAACCTCTTTCAGAGCTGGTGTCTATATTGTAGTCTGCTTTTTCTCCATTATTCAGCTTAGTTCAAAGTATAGATTCAAAAAATATTTGTTGAATGAACAAATGGATACAAAGCCACATGCCAATACTGTAGCAGGTCATATTCTAGAAAAATGTAAATGACTAAAGCTGAAGAATTCCTGAAGAGTTAGTAATTCCAAGTAGACTAATTCCTATGGGAGAAATGGAAAAATACGGCAATTATTTCTTTAAAGAGCACAAGGTTCATATGGCTTCCTAAGCCAAGTTTTTTCAAAATTTTAAGTAGTCATTAATACTTGTGCAATTTTATTTTTTTTGAGTTGGAGTCTCACTTTGTTGCCCAGACTGGAGTGCAGTGGCACACTCCTGGCTACCGCAGCTTCGACCTGCTGGCTCCGGTGATTCTTCCGCCCCAGTCTTCCACGTAGTCCAAACTATAGGTGCATGCTACCATGCCTGGCTAATTTTTGATTTATTGTAGAGACGAGGTCTTGCCAAGTTGCCTGGGTGGGTCTTGAACCCGTGGGCTCATGCAATTCACTCGCCTTGGCTTCCCAAAGTGCTGAGATTATAGGCTGAGCCAATAAGCCCAACCAACTTGTGCAATTTTATGAGCACAAAGAGTTAAAAAAAAAAAAAACCTAGACGTTAAAAAAAGGATCATAAAAATTTGAGATGCCAAACCCTTCATTTATAAAACAAGTTTTCTTATTTGACATTATAAGCATACATAGAATGGTCATGTAGAATGCAGAACAAAATTAGAGAAGTATAAAAACAATTTATATGAGGGAACATAAAAAATTCCAGCATTTATTTATAAAAAAAGTATACTTATTCTTACATGTTTAAACTTCAGTCACCTTCAAAGTACTCTCCGTTTGATGCACTATGCCTAAGGAGACTTTTTCCACTGCTGAAAACAGTATTTGAACTTGGCAGTTTTGACATCTCTTAGTGTTGCTGGTATTGTTTCACCTCTTCCACATCAGCCTTTGATGACTTTTTTCATGGTGGGGGTGGGCAGGAAGTGCTTCAGGCAAGATTAGGTGAATAGGGAGGGTGGGGCATGGGGATCACATTGTTTTCGGTAAAAAACTGCTCAACACTTAGCATGGTGTAGGCAGGTTGTTCTCATAAATCACCCACCGTGAAATGAGCAAACATGTTGAAACATGAAAAAATGCTCAACATTACTCATCTTCAGGAAAATGCAAATTAGAGCCACAATAGATACCACCTTATACCAGTCAGAATGGTTATTATTTAAAAAATAAAAAAATAAACGCTGATGCACTTATACACTGTTGGTGAAAGTGCAAATTAGTACAACCTCTATGGAAAGCAGTATGGAGATTACTCAAAGGACTAACAGTAGATCTACCATTTGATCCAGTAATCCCACTACTAGGTGTCTAACCTAAGGAACAGAGGTTATTACATAAAAAAAGACACCTGTACCCATATATTCATCCCAGCACAAATCACAATTGCAAAGAAGTGGAATCAACCTAAATGCCCATCAACTGATCAGTGGATAATGAAAACATGGTATATATACACCAGGGAATAGTATGCAGCCTTAAGAAGAATGAAATCTTGTCCTTTGCAGCAACATGGATGGAGCTGGAGATCTTCATCCTAAGTAAACTGACTCAGAAACAGAAAACCAAACACTGCATGTTGCCACTCATATGTGGGAGCTAAATGTTCACAAAGATGGAAATGACAGACACTGGGGACACCAATAAGGGAGAAAGGGGAAGCGGGGTTAGGGCTCAGAAACTACCTACAGGGCACAATGTTTGTTGTCTGGGGAATAGGCCACATGCAAATCAATCCCCACCATTACACAATATGTTCATGTAATGAATATGCATGTATGTGTATACACTGAATCTAAACTTTAAAAAATTACAAAAAATTCATTTTTCTTTCATATTTTCTCTTAATTAACTTTACTATTTGAAAATTATTATTGTCAAAAAACATTTTATGTCTAAATCGGGAAGCAATTCTTTTTGTTAGATCATTTTCTATAATCTGACAGTTTACTATGTCTTAAACTCATTCCCCACATAGCTCCTCAAATGTTCTCATTGCTGTTATTCAAATGTTAGCAATGGGGTATAGTATACATAGATCATCTTTTGGAATTAGGCAGTCTTGAGTTCAGATTGTAGATTCATTACTTATTTAACTACATAGATAAGCAAAATCTAGATTAATTAAACCCATTCTCAATGTTTGTATAGCATTTAATGTAGGGTCTGCAATCCAGAAGGAATTAAATAATAATAGCATTAAGCACTATTACCTCTTAAGTTTATCTTTGGAATAAAGGAATCACAAACTAATGCAAAAATAAGTGCCATCTCCCAAATTTACTTTAGCTAAGCATCCACTTTTCTTATAGATAGCCATTAAATGTAATAATTACAGCAACTGTTGAAAATTTTTAGGATGTGAAGAAACTATAATAAATTGACACTGTATAAAAATATCCCACATATCATCAAAAGTGTGAAGCATACATACTGAAAGCAAAAATAACTTCCTTCGTACAGCATATTTTAAAAAAATTTCCATTATGTTACTTTTTAATAAAGGGAAAAACTACTATAATTAACACACACATATGACATATGCTAAATTTCAGTCTTATCTACTACAACTATTTTTTTCAGCACAATCTGTTTGATTCTATCCCACAAGTCTCCTTAGCAAATATTTATTGAATGCTTTGTCTGTCCCATGACTACAACAGGCAGCAGGGATACAATGAAAGAAAAAAGCAGACACAATTCCTGTTGTCATGGAACTTATAGACTAGTAAATAGAAAGATATTAGTAAAATAAACACATAAACAAACAAAAAATCACAACTGTCAGAAGCATCATAGGAAGAGGAAGAACATCCCAGTCAGGAAGATCAGAGAGGGAAACCTGTAGAAATAGCACGGTATGTGCATCTAAAGAATGAGTGGTAGTTAACTAGGTGAAAGCGGAGGGAAAAACATTCTAGAAAGATGGAACACAGCATGTTCAAAGGCTTTGTGACAGGAGGGAAGGTTGCACCCTTGGGAAATTACAAAGGTCAATCCAGCTAAAGCATGGGGAAGAGGGGAAACATTGAGGGAGACAAGGCTAGAGAAACAGGCAGGGGCTTGGCCATGCAATACTTTTTATAAACACTTTTATCTTCAGATTAGGAGTGACAGGAAGTCAATGAAAAGTTGGGGTTAGTGATAGGAAGAACAGACTGTCATGATTAGTTTTGAAAAGATACTCTGACTATAGTATAGAGAAGCAAGTTGGATAGGGTAACAGTGGAAGGAAGGCAGACCAGACAGGAGGCTATTGTGTAGTGTGAGAGATGACAGCAGCTAGGGAAAGGTGGTGACAGTGGAAATTAAGAGAAAGGAAGAAGTTTAAGATTTGGGAGGTGAAACTGACAATTCAGTGATGACAAGATGAAAGAGGAAATGTCAAAGCTGGTGTTGCAGTTTTTTTGCCTTGAATAGCCAGTTATTTGTGTAATGCTGCTATCCATGGAGATAGGGAATATCAGAGAACCAGGTACAGCTGAGAGAGAAAGACTTTAGTTTTAGACATGACAAGTTTAGGCTTTTGAGATACGCCTGAGGGGCTTTCAAATAGGCAGTTATGTATGTATGAGGTATGGTGCTCAGAAGAGAGGTCTAGTCCAAAGGGAGAAATCTGTTCTTGCAGAAGTCTTGAGAAGATAACATTTCTTGGGAAAAGAGAATGAGAAGAGAAGATGTGGAACACCAATGTTTAATTGCCCGGAGAAGACACTGAGCCTCCAAAGGTGTTTAAACAATGCTTCAATATAAATTTATTCTAAGCATAAGCAAATTAGCCTTGGTCTCATATTTCATAAATTTTATTTATTTTCTCACTAGGTAGTATTCAATTACATAAGTTACTTTTATTATGGAGGAAATACTCAGAGAATGACCTTTGTAGCCCTAGCACAAGCTCTCTTTAAAATTCAATTTCTATTTAATATTGCCAAATATTTCTGCTTTCTGCTTAATCTAGATCAACTTCATTACCTTGGGACTAAATTTGACAACAGATAATATAATACTCAAATCTATTTTTCTGTGCCAACCTATATAAAGTCACCAAGGATACAATCTATAAATTTTCTAAATACTTTAAAAGCAATTATAATAAACTGTGCACTATGCACTATTTTACTCACTGACATTATTTATCTTTGTAAATCTTATTTATCTAATATAACTCAAATTACCTAAACAATATAGAAGAGATGCTCATTTAAAAACTTGAATTGGCCTCTATTTTATGCCCTGTTAGGGAAATTAAATATAGAACGAGCACTTTAGTAAGTTATCGCAGAACAGACAAACGCCAAGTAGGACAATTCAACTGGATTTCACTTCATTAGAATTTGCCCCTATTATGTGAAAGAAGTAATTTAGGGAAATATCAACAGAATAAAATGGAGTTGATTATTTAATAATAACTACATAATGTGTAAAAGAATGGGAATGAAAATATTTCTTTTAGTTACAGTGAAATAAACTGGTAAAATTAGATAGATTCTCTATGACACTATGACTTATGAGTTATGATACATAATTATTATCTGTCTGAATGCAGACACCTGTGGCAGAGATAGCTATCTGTACATAAAAATGCTGTAGTGTAGTGCAGTTATGTGTGACTGAATTCTGGTTAACAAAATATATGCAGGAGTGATGTAGGCCACTTCCAAGACTGGCTCATAAAACTTCTCATACTCATTCCTCCATGCTCTTCCCCCCTTCTGACTGCTTGGCTGAAATGGGGATAATCTCCAGGGAAATCTTGGAAGTGACTTTTTTTTTCTTTTTTTGAATTGGAGTCTCACTCTGTCGCCCAAACTGGAGTGCAGTGGCCGCTCCCAGTCACTGCAGCCTCGATCTGCTGGGCTCCAGCGATCCTTCCGCCTCAGCCTTCCAAGTAGCTGGAACTACAGGCGTGCACTACCACACTCGGCTGATTTTTTGATTTATTGTAGAGATGAGGTCTCGCTGCCCAGGCGGGTCTCGAACCCATGGGCTCTTTTTAAGATGGCAATGTCTCAGTTAGTCTTGGTCCAGAAATGATTGGGTGGAGGCAAGTCCCATCTCATCTAATCTAAATGGAAATGCTTTGGCCTATTTACATGATTAAGAAATGTTACTGTGCTTAAGCCTATATTTTTGTTTCAGCAGTCAGCCTACCCTGACCAGTACAACTTTAATGCCACAGCACCCCACTGATGAATAGCTTCCATTATAATATGATGACAGCTCTACGTTATATTTAAATGCACACCCTGTATTTAAAATCTCAAGCAAAGAACCAGGTATATCTTTTGGTGCTATAAACTTCCTTTCCCTAAAGAAACACAATAAAAGGTATTTTGTGTTTCTGTACAAGCTTTTATATTATCACTGTTTAGTACTATTATTGGCTACAAAGAAAATATTTTGTCTTTAGGTAATTTTTAAAACGATCCAGAATTCCTAAATTTAATTTTTGACCCAGATCTAAAACTTTTTCCACAGAATTTACTTCAAAGTATGGTAGATTAAATGGCAATAAAGAAATATAATTTTATAAAAAAAAGTGGATTTTCAGAAAAATAAAAACATGTCAGGTATACTATCTGTTCATTCCATAACTATTTTCTGGGGGATTAATATATGTTAGGTATTGAACAAACAAACAAACAAAAAACATTAAAAGCTTCTCTCAAGGAGCTCCAAGGCTAATCTGGAAGAAAAACAAAGAGATTACACTATTCTATTACAAATGCATGAAACATATATGCATAGAATATGATAAGAATAGTCAGGAAGGGTCCCAATGGAGAGATGGGAAGACATAAAAGGTTTCACAGAAGATAAAATTTCTGAGGACAACTTGAAGTAAGGTAAAGAAATAGTGAAACTGACAGCCCAGGTAAAGAAGCCCGTGTTATAAAATCTACTAAAAAATTTGGAGGATTTTAAGTTTATGGAGAGCCAGTGAAGGGTTTTCAGCAGGAAAGTGACAGTCCCAGATCTTCATTTTAAAAGAATGCAATATGAGAAATTAACTGGGTAAAAGAGAAATGCCCAAACTGGAGATTAGGTTTTAGGGCACTACACTTTAGATGAAGAATGAGAGCCTGAATTTAAGTCAGAGGCAGTGTACATGGAAACAGCTAGGGAAGGTGATGGGAGATAGAGATATTTAGGAAGAGAAATGGTGGAACTGTGTAATATAATAGAGATAGAGGAGTAAATTACGACTTTCATGATTTTGGGTAGAAGAATTAGGTCAATGTTGCTGCCCACAGGTCAAGACAGTAGGAGAGATGAATAAGTTCAGATTTGGTTAGTCTGAGGAGAAAACAATAAACAGTCATTCAGAAATATAGTCTAGAATACTAGATTAAAGTAAGGTTGTAGACATAAGCTTTATTGGGTTTTGAAACCACTGATTTCATTAGATAAATATGCACAGCAACATTTCCTAGAGAGCGGTCCATTTAGGAGGCTTGTTTACAACAAATATTTTTATGCCTCACACTACACATAATGACTTAGACTCTCTAGGGTTAGTCCTCAGAATCTACGTTTAATTTCCCAGGTCTTATTTACACTAAAATTTAAGAGCCACTGGAATATAAAGTAGGAAACAAAATGCCAATTGTAAAACTATGGGAAAAATCATTATTGAAGGTAGTGATTATGGAAGGTTATATATCAAATTATTTACAGTGGTGATCAAAAGATAACAAAATATGGAGTTGCTTTTTTTTTTTTTTTGAGTTGGAGTCTCACTCTGTCGCCCAGACTGGAGTACAGTGGCCACTCCCGGCCACCGCAGCCTCAACCTGCTAGGCTCCGGCGATCCTTCCGCCTCAGCCTTCCAAGTAGCTGGAATTACAGGCGCGTGCTACCACGCCTGGCTAATTTTTTTTTTTTTAATTTATTGTAGAGATGACATCTTGCCACGTTCAAAATACAGAGTTTTAAAAATCTTCTGATCAGTCGAGCTCAGTGGCTCAGCCTGTAATTCCAGCACTTTGGGAAGGCAAGGCGAGTGGGTTGTCTGAGTTCGCAGGTTTGAGATCAGCCCGGGTAACTTGGCGAGACCTTGTCTCTACAATAAATAAAAAATCAGCCAGGCGTGGTAATGCACACCTGTAGTCCTGGCTACTTGGAAGGTTGAAGTGGAAGGATCACCTGAGCCCAGCAGGTCAACGCGGGGGTGGCTGTGAGCATGCATGTCACTGCACTCCAGCCTGGGTGAAGTGAGACTCCAACTCAAAAAAAAAAAAAAAAAAAAATCTGATCAAAAAGTTGTATAAAAATTTGGAAAGTGGTATCCTTTTTAGTATATATGATAAAGATTTATAGTTAAAATAGACAGCTAAAGTCTCAAAATGATTGAACTAGAAAAGCCATTTACCTTTCTTTTAAAAAATATTTTAAATTCAGAAAATACTTTTCTTTGAAACCAACCGAAATGTCAAATGCCATATGTGCAATGAGAGGGTCCAACCTAGCAAGTGAGAACTATTAAGAGTCAGAGAACTTAAATCAAGCTGAGTACTTAGGTACATTTTCCTAAGTAAAGTTGATTATGTTTAAGACCAAAACAAAAAAAAAGAAAGCCTAAAAACACAAAAAACGCTTAGCCAAAAAAACAACTTGGGACAGTATATTCCCGAGTTGACACTTTATAGGGTTGATTCTCTAACTTCACTTTGAGAAAAGTTTTTACATAAAATAAATACAATTAACAATACTAATGAGCTGGGCTCGGTGGCTCAGCCTGTAATCCCTCGCCTTTGGGAGGCTGAGGTGGGTGGATTGCCTGAGCCCACGGGTTCGAGACCCGCCTGGGCAGCGAGACCTCATCTCTACAATAAATCAAAAAATCAGCTGGGCGTGGTAGCATATGCCAGTAATTCCGGCTACTCGGAAGGCTGAGGTGGAAGGATCGCTGGAGCCCAGCAGGTGAGGCTGCGGTGACCGGGAGTGGCCACTGCACTCCAGTCTGGGCGACATAGTGAGACTCCAACTCACCAAAAAAAAATAAAATAAAATAAAACCAAAAAAACCCCCCAGTACTAATGGTGCAATTCTTAGGTATTTAATTGAACTATTGCAATTGAAAACCAAGGCTAGCACTATATATTTCAATGTCCAATGTCACTTAAATCAAACACATTTCTAAAATGAGACAATCTAGTGATATAGTAGCTCATTTTTTTTTTTTTTTGATTCAGGGGTGTCACTCTGTCACCTCGGCTGGAGTACAAGTGGCACAATCATGGCTCACTGCAGCCTCGATCTCCTGCGATCAGGTGATCCTTCTGCCTCAGCTTCCTGAGTAGCCAGGACAAGTATGCACCATCATGCCTAGTGCATTTTTAAATTTTTGTAGAGACAAAGTCTCGCTATGTTGACCAGGCTGGTTTTGAACTCCAGGGCTCAAGCAATCTTCCCTCCTCCTCAGCCTTTCAGTGTTGGGATTACAGGCATGAGCCACCATGCCTGGCCTAGTGGCTCAATTTTTTAAAAGAAATTTTCAATATTTCCTCTTTGATTGATAGGAAATTTGTATTTCAAAATATAAAATGTTATGAGGAACTGAGTATTGTAGTAACCACTGCACAAAAACCAGCTTAGGCTGTTTAATAAACCATTTTGATTTGTATTAAAATACAAAATAGCCATCCTTTAACTCTGAAAAGTTTCAAAAGGCACTAGTGTTATCAGAAGCTAAGACATTCATTTCATTACCATGAGCTCGAAGTAAAGCTTCAGCAGTAAACAGAGGAGCCTGAAGCATGTCTGCAGTTTCCACAATAAGCATATCTTTCAATCTACGAAGATCCTGAGGTCTTAATCCTTCATATGGCTTTGAAAAGAAAAAAAATAAAGTTAAATTGGTCATTATACTCTTAGAAAATATCAAAATACCTACCTATAAAACAAATAAATAGTCAGCCCTCCATATCTATCCGTATCCATGGATTTAACCAAATGTGGATTGAAAATATTTGGGAAAAATGGATGGCTGTGTCTGTACTGAACATGTACGTACTTTTTTCTTGCTATTATTCCCTAAATAATTCAGTACAACAACTATTTACATAGTAGTTACATTGTATTAAGTATTATAAATAACCTAAAGATGACTTAAAGTATACTGGAAGATATCCATAGGCTATGTGCAAATACTATACACCATTTTATACATTGGACTTGAGCATCTGAGAATTTGGGTATCCATCAGTGGTCCTGGAACCAATCCCCCATACCTATCAAGGGATGACTGTATATGATTATTATTTATTTAATCTTCCAGTTTTGATTTGGCTATTGAAGTTCGAAAGGTTATTTTATGCTCTACTGTCATGGACTTCAAACTACCCTTTCACAAGTCTCTTTTAAGCTGGAAAGCAGATACTGCAGTGCATACACCTTATCATTCTAAAAACAGAAGTATTATTCTATAATGGCAAGACCCACTTACCTTCCAATTTAAAATATTTTGATATTTAAAAAGTATTAGAAATAAAAACTTATAATCTCACCACTAAGCAGTCATCACCATTATTCTCATGTATTTTTATCTCCTCTGTTCTTTTTGCAAATCAGTTTGATGTGAATATATGTATGTTCATTTAGAGACACGTTTAGTCAGAGAATCATCAAACATTTTCACTTATTGAAATTTTAAGAGTCAACCTGCAGAACTCTTTTGTTTCCCCCAAATATTTATTGGATATTGTTTCCTGTTTATTTTTTCCCTAGGGAATTATAGACTTATTCTATCAAGTTCCAACTGAATTCAAATTGGGATTGCTAGTGGGGTTATTCAATACCTATTGATTTATTTGGAGAAGAGTGACTATGCCATACTATTCAGACTTCTTACTCTTAAATACATGATCTCTCTGTTTATTCAAATGTTCTTTAATGTCCTTTTGTTTTTCTTTTTATAGGTGCTGTATCATCTCAAGTTTTTTATTCCTTTGTTATATTTTTTGGCTTTTAACAAAAAAAAAGAAGAATAAAAAAATACAAGTGTCTCATCATTCAGAATCACTTACTGATAACATTTTGCGAGACTTGTTTCAGGGGTTTTCAAAACAAAACAAGTAAAACTTTACAAAGCCAAAATAACCTGTGACACATTTTCCCTATTCCATTTTTGAAAGAATCTCCCCTCTTCCTTGCAAATAGCAACCACAACCATGAATTCGACTTATAGCTGTCATAAGATTATGGTGTAACATTATATACATGACTAGGTAATTTAGCTTCCTTTATTTTTACTCAGTATTATGTTTTTATCAATAATATTGATATACATATCCATTTCAATCCTTTAAACAGAGGTAGTCAACTTATTTCAAAAGCAGTAGAAACTCCCAAGTACTTATCAGAAAACAACCACTGAAGATGTCCTCTGGCAGGCTCTACCACAGTTTTCAGGGAGCTCTGGGAAGTTAACATACTTCACCCAATGCAGTAGATCTACAGAGATTTTGCAATTAGATCTGTCTTTATTTCCTGTTTTGTTTTTTTTTAGTATCATGTAACCATTTAATCAATTCTTAATTACATATGACTAAAACTATTCACCAGAGGTAGGTTCTCTCAGTTGACACAATTAACTTCCTGGTTCTTAGACACTTTATGGAAGGGATGCATATAACAACAATGAGGGTGCTAATGACAGAAAAGACTGACAGATTTGATCACATTAAAATCTGTTTAAAAAAAAAATCTGTCAAGCTTTAAGCATAAAAAGTGTTTTACCTTTACTATATAAGGAATTGGTGACAATCAGTAACAAAGAAGACGTCATAAAAATAAAAACATCTTTAAAGATACAAACTTTTTACCTAACAAATTGGCCAAGGTTAAAAAAAAAAAAAAAAAAAATATATATATATATATATAAAATACTCAATTTTGGTAATGTTGCAGTGAGTTGGCACAGCATAGGTTAAAATAAAAACCGATATGTCATTCAACAACCTAGCATCATGTATTATGAGTCTTTAAAGCACTTCATATTTTGACTGAGGAATTTTACTTGTAGGAATCTATCCTAAGGTATAATTACAAATGTGGACAAAACTGGTTATTTGCAATGTTATTTATAAAAGTGAAAAAATACAAATACCCAAATGGACATTAGAGGAGTTAAAGAACACTCACATACTAGAATAGTAAGGAGCATTCAAAATGATTTCATGATAAATGTGCAAAAATCAAGAAATGTTAAAAAAAGCTCTATTGGATAGAAAATATATAACATCATCAGAATGATATACTTATATGCAAAGAGAAAATGGAAAGTAATCCTGAGAAATGTTATTAGGATTATTTGAAAATGGTAGAATAAGTATTTTAAATTTTTATTCTGCTTCATTTTATGAAGAGAATGCTTTACAAAAAAAAATAAAAAAAAAAAAGGAAAAAAATCACTGGCGATGTTAGAGAGCTACCAACAGTGGCAGTGTACACATTGCATCAGTCTGTGGTGCTATTACTTTTAAAAATGACAGTGCAGACTTATGTTGAATACATTTCATATCATATGGCATTAATAGCCTATTTCAGCTATGCATACATTCAGATATACTACCATGAATCTCTATATGTACAGGTAGCCCATCAACTTAACTAGGAAAAGAAACGAAGCTAGGCACACTGGCATGTGCCCACAGTCCCAGCTACTCAAGAGGCTGAATCAGTTGGATTGCTTGAGCCCAGGAATTCGGGGCTGTAGGGCACTATGATTACACCTGTGAATAGCCACTGCACTCCAGCCTGGGCAACATAGAATAAGACCCTGTCTCCAAAACAAAAGAAAACAAGGCTGGGTGTGGTGGTTCAATCCTGTAATCCCAGCACTTTGGGAAGCCGAGGTGAGAGAATTGTCTGAGCCCAGGGGCTCGAAAATAGCCTAGGCAACTTGATGAGACTTCATCTCTACAATAAACCAAAAAATTAGCTGGGTGTAGTAGCGGGCGCCTTTAGTTCCGGCTACTTATAAGACTGAGGTGGAAGGATCACCCTAGCCCCATGCTGGGGTGGCTGCGAGCGTGCCACTGCGCTCTAGCCTGGGCGACGGAGTGAGACTCCAACAAAAAAACCCCCCAAACAAACAAAAAACCCCCCAAAACTCAAAATATCTTTAGAAAAAAGCTCCAAACCATCACATCACATGCAGTTTGCTTTTAAGCTAATTTATGAAACACACTTTCCCCTGCAATAACCTAAAACTAAAACACAACAAACCCTTTAATGGCTAGATCTGTACTACTCATTCCATTATAGAAGTTTAACACCACGTATGACACTACTGTATACCACTGCTTTTAGATTTGGGATCTGGACTTGGGATTCCAGATACTTCTCCTTACCTCATCAGCAATGACAGTAAATATTTCTTGATATTCCCAATGGAGGCAATTTTATGTTTCCTGGTCTTATTTCCTAAATGTTCTTTTTCAGATTAGCCATCATTCTACCTTATTTATGTTGCGTCAAATAAGTAAAGAGAAAATGGTGAATTTTTATCACGATTTTACAGATTAGTGTTATCTAGAAACGGATAGTACAAGTAACTAATGGGAAAATTAGCTTTCCTTGCAATTCTGTCAAAGATCTGATTTTAGATATATTCAGAAAGAAGAAATAATATAAAGCAATTTAGTTTTAAAGATGCATAGGTCAATTTTTTAAAAAAGCACGCAGTTTTCAACTAAATAACACTGGGAGAAAAATTATTAAAGGACAAAGACATGCTGCCTTCGTGAACACATAATATATTCACTCTGAATCTTCTCAACAGAACTGTAATTAGGTCATGTGAAGCATTTCAATACATTGCTCAGTCCCAAGCGGGCACTAGTTCTCTCTTCTGCAAGAAGGATTAAAGTGAAGGTGCCTTTCTCTTTCTTGTTGCAAAGGTAAACTGCTTCTATTTTCAGATTAAACACAAGCCAGCAATAACCTTCAAAGCAGTCAGTACTAATAGAAAGAAAAAGAAAACTAGATATAAAAGAAACAGTGAATAATATTACCTCTTTTGTATTAGTGCATACTACTGCTACCAAAAGACCACTGAACAAATATGAAACAGCCTAACATACTAGACAAACTACTTTGAGATCAAGTATAAAATGATAGTTATCTTCAAAAACTGTTTCACAAGGGAGTTACAAAAGTATTTGTTTTTATTATTTTTTTCTACAATGAAAATAGCCTCTCCCTTCTTTGTTTACTGCCTTGACTGAATAGGTAAAATATGTTACTCACAAAAAAATAAAAATAAAAGAACAGGTACTTATTTACTCAAATGTAGTGGCAGCTGTTAAAATTTTAAAAGACATGAAAGACACTCAGGGGAGAGAAGATGTTTCCAATTCCACTTAATACCAATCTCTTATTAGCTGAACCTGAGCTTAGCCTGGGAGTGAGTGGGGAAAAAACACCCAGGGAAAGTCTTTAGAATTCTTTAACCCTTCCTTGCATGACAGTTTCCTTTCTCCTTGCTCAGCCTACTCAGCTGTTCTTGCCTGGGCATCGAGACCTACACTACCCCTATCTGTAATTTGACCTAATAGGAAGGCAGTTCCTGCACAGCAGAGTAGGAAAACCTGCTAAACAGGGTAGGTGGCTAAGACAATGTCCAGTATATGGGTTCTTGTCAGAAAAAGAAACAGGAGCCTTTCTGAGTTATAGACTGGGGGTGGTGAGAGGATGGGGAATTCTTTAGAGGCGTTTACAGCAGCATATTGCACATTTTTTATACACTCAGATATACTTCATATACTCAGATGTCTCATACAATTCTACTCCTACAGAGCCTAAACCTCTACCTAGGTCTAATGCTCACTAGTTTTTCTGATTTTTCTTTGCGACTTAAATAAATTGAACATACTTTTCCCAGTCATCACTTATCATCTTGCTTTTATTTCTTTATAGCAGTTACCACTCTCTGAAAGTATCTGTTCACTTACTTTACAACTTACTTTTTGTGAGCGTCTACTCTCCTAGGTGGAATATAAACATCAAGAGGACAGGTGCTCATCTCTGTTCCTCAATGTTACTCCCAAGCACCTAAAACAGTGTCTGGCAGAGTAGTCACTCAGAGTTTTGTTTAATCATGGGACTAAGACATGGATTTTACCTTTATAAACTAATGACTTAGAGGAAGGCTAAATAAGGTGTGGCTAAAAGTTATAGAGATAATAATACTGTACAGTGCTCAGATCATTAACCGAATAAAAAACTCAGCTAAAACAATACACTTTACCTTGAGAAAATAAATTTTAAAAAGTACCGAATTACAAGAATTAATACAATCACATAGCAGGCTGTGTAGAACTACTATAATAGGCAAAGTAATCCAAAAGTCTACCAGGGTTAAAGTAGATTATTATTCTTTTTTTCTTAAGACACAGGGTCTCACTCCATTGCCCAGGCTATAAGTACAATGGTATGGTGGTCATGGCCATTGCAGCCTTGAACTCCTAGGATCAAGAGATCCTCCCACCTCAGCCTCCCAAGTAGCTGGGACCACATGTACATGTTATGATACCTAGCAATTTCATTTTATTTTTTTAGAGACAGAGACTCGCTGTGTTGCCCAGGCTGGTCTCAAATTCCCAGCTTCAAGCGATCCATCCACCTCAGCTTCCCAGTGCTGAGATTACAGCCATCTTGCCCAGCCACATAATACATTTTAAAGAAAATATTGCTTAAAATAAATTAAGGTAAAAATACTATAACATAAAATTAACATTTTAAAGTATACAATTTAGGGGCATCTAGTATATTTACAATGTTGCTCAATCACTACTTCTATCTAGTTACAAAATGTTTTCATCACTCCAAAAAAAACAAAAAAAACAAAGAACAAACCCCATACACATTAACCAGTCACTCTTTATTCTTCCCTCTCTCCAGTCCTTGGCGACCACCAATGTGCTTTTTGTCTCTTTGGATTTATCTATTCAGGATCATTCATATAAATGGAATCATTCAAATTGTGGCCTTTTACTTAGCATGTTTCAGGGGTTAATCCACATTATAGCATGTATTAGTACTTCACTTGTTTTTATGACTGAGTAATATTCTATTGTGTGTATATATTTCCTCTTGTTTATTTATCAGTTGATAAACTCTTGGGTTGTTTATTTTTATATTTTGGCTATTATAAATATTGCTGCTGTAAACATCTATGCAAAACTATTTGACAGAAAGTATTGCTCTTTATATTATAAAAATAGCAGACAAAAACAAATCCAACATGGATTCAAAACAAAACTAGAAGAAACATAGGGGTATATGATTATAATATTAGCGTGCCACAAATTCAGAAGATATAAAGAAAAAAAATTTATGTTAAAACCTTTATGTTAAAAACTTAGGATCTGGAAAAATACACAAAGTTGTCTTAGAAAGTGTTAAGAAAACACAAACAATCCATAGAAAATGAGCAAATGAACAGACAATTTACAGAATAATCAAATAAATAAATCAAAACAAGGTACCACTTATTTGTCTAAATTGGCTAATAATATTGGAAACTGATAATAGACAATGCTAGCAAGAATGTGGGAGAAAGGATTCTCTAGTAAGTTACTGGAACAAAAGTAAATTAATATAATCTTCTGGCATACTTTAGTAGCATCTGCTAAAGTTTAAAAACTTATGATCCATCAAATCAACTTCTATAAGTATATAGTAACTATACTTTTAAAATGAGTATATAAATGCAATCATAATGGTGATGATGTAATAATGATTATAGCAGCACTTAGCTAACACTTGAAATGAGCCAGACATTGTTCTAAGCATATACATCTATTAATTTCCTTAATGATCACTATAACCCTATGAGCTAGCAACTACTATCTCCATTTTAAGTAAAGACTGAGGTAGGAAATTTAAGTAGCCTGTTCAAGGTCACACAGTAAGTCAGTCCTCAGGCTAAGATATGAACCCAGTCAGTCTGGTTCTAGAATCCATTTTGTTAACTACAATAATAACACAAATTGTGTGTGTGTGTGTGTGTGTGTGTGTGTGTGTGTGTACGCGCGCATAAAGCAGACAAATAATTATTCACTGAAGCCTTGTTTTTAAAGGTAAAAATATCTACATTACTTACATGTTCATCAGTACGTAAATGGTTAAAATATATAGATTATATGGTCTGACGTGGGAGAGATGGTTATGACATACTGTTAAGTTGAAAAAATATTTTGGAAGAACTCAATGCATGATATGATCTTACTTTTGCATTAAAAACTCAATATGCATATGTGTTTGCTTAAGTCTGATAGTACATATAAGAAACTATTACCACTGGGGGATACCATCAGAAAGAAGACTTTAAAAAATATTTTTAGCAATAAATCTTCATTACATATTTAGGAAATGCATGAAAATAAAAAATATAATAATAGTAAAGGAAATTACCCACAACCACAGTGATCATTTTGGTATACTTCAATCTTTTTCCTAAATATGTTTTTTCAATAGAATTAGTATCAAACTGTTGTATAACTTCTAAAAACCTAACATAAGCCAGGCTCGGTGGCACAGCCCGTAATCCCGTGCCTTTGGGAGGCTGAGGTGAGTGGATTGCCTGAGCCCGCGGGTTCGAGACCCGCCTGGGCAGTAAGACCTCAATTTATCTCTACAATAAATTTATCTCTACAATAAATAAAAAAATCAGCTGGGCGTGGTAGCGCATGCCTGTAATTCCGGCTACTTGGAAGGCTGAGGCGAAGGATTGCTGGAGCCCAGCCAGAGCCCAGCAGGTGGAGGCTGCGGTGGCCGGGAGCGAGTGAGACTCCAACTCAAAAAAAAAACAAAAACAAAAAAAACAAAACCTAACATAATAATGTACCGTATTTATACTAAGTTCATTTAGATCTTAAATATATATATTTTTCTTTTAAGTCAGAGTCTCATTCTGTCATCCAGGCTGGAGTGCAATGGCATGCTCATGGCTACCACAGCCTCGACCTGGTAGGCTCAGGCGAGCCTTTTGGTTCAGTCAAAGAAGTCTAGCTGGACCCAATTATGCTTGGCTAATTTTTAAAAAATTTATTACAGAGATGAAGTCTCACCAAGTTGCCCAGGCTGGTCTTGAATCCCTGGACTCAGGCAATCCTCTTGCCTCTGCTTCCCAAAATGCTGGGATTGCAGGCATGAATCACCATGCCTGGCTATATCTTAAATCTGACTGATAATAACTACTATTTTCTGATTTAATTAAATTAAAATAGTATCCTAGAGAAAATACTAAATAGTTGTAATGGCTTTCGACTTAATCACATCAACATTTTTTCTGGAATATTATTGTCCAAATATTGTCTTTTGACTAAATAACTATATTAATTATTATATTAACAACTTGACTCAAATCATGGGTTGCCAAAAAGTAGGGCAAACAAAAGATACTGGACTTTAAGTTAGAAGGACCAAGTTCAGCTCACTTTGATTTTGGCAAGCTATTCAACTATATTCTGGTTTATTTTTCTGATCAAAAAAAAGAAGGAGTGGGGGCACAACCGTCATTCAAGGTTCCTGTGTGAAAGGACTAGCAAATGCTTAGGACATAGGCCCTCTCTATCTGTGTACAAAATCTGAATAAGCATGCCTATTAAATAAGCCAACTAGAGAAACACAAAAGATAAAAAAATGTAAATATTAACTCCAATAAACTCAGTTCTTTTGGCCATATGTAGAGTATAAAAACCAAAAATTTGTTGGAAATTCATGGGAAAAATAAAACAATATGGTTAAATGATTATTTTTCCAAATATGTACAAAGTAATAGTTATTTAACTCCTTTTAGAATCACATCAGCACTGAACACTGAGGAATCAGGATAATTTGGGGAAGAAAAGGTTTGTGTTATAATTTCCATAAGAAATATCTTTGTGCAAGTGGTGTCTTAGATATTGAAAATACTCGCTGAATAAAGCAAATATGGTTCTCGCCTTCATGGAGTTGACAGTCTAATAGGAAATAAAGGCAATAAACAAGTAAACAAATACATATACAAAATAATTATAATATGTGATAGGTCCTATGAAGAGTAATCAGGGGCATACAAAGTTTCAGATAGACAGCAAGATTAGGTTTTGAGATCTATTACACAGCAGTGTGACTGGAGTCAATAATAATGTGTTGTATATTTCAAAATAACTAATAGAGTAATTTCAAATGTCTCATAAAAATGATAGGTAAGTTAAGTGATGGATATGTTAAGCAGTTTGATTTAATCATTCCATACTGCATGCATATATTAAAACACAACACTGTAACCCATAAATATATACAATTATAATTTGGTGATAAAAATAATATTAATAAAGAAGATAGAATTTTTAAGATAAAATGAAAACAGCATGTGGTAAAGAATAATGGTAAATGAGGTGACCTCTTTTAGAAAGAATGGTCCAAGACTATCAGTGAGTCAGCCAGAAAAATAATTGGAGAAGATTTCAGACATAGGAAAGCAAGAGTGAATATCTTGGTGTAGTCTAGGTATTATAATTACAGTAAAGTGTGCTGGGGGAAAAAAGGTTTGAGATGATGTTGGACAGGCAGGTAGTGGTCAGATCACAGAAGGGATTACATCTGAGCAAATGGCTCAGATTTTATTCTAAGAACAACAAAATCACTAAATGATTTAAGTGATATGATGTAACTTAAGTTTTAAAATGTTACTCTGGCTCCTGTGTACAAAATGGATTCTAAAGGGACAAGAACAGAAGGAAAGAGACTAGCAAGAAAACTATCACAGTACTTCAAATAAGAAGTGAGGGTGGTGAGGGCCTAGGGAGATAGTGGCAAAAATTGGGAATAAAAAAATCTGTAATATTTTGGGGGCAAAACTGACAAGACTCTCTGATTGTCTGGAAATGATGGCTAAGGAGATGTGCGGAATCAAGAATTCTCCCCACATTTATCTTGAGTAACTCAGAGGACGGAGGTAATGTTTGCTGAGACAGGGAAGACTTAAAGGAAAACCAGAAGAGAATGTTGTCTCTGAAAAAAAAAGAAGAGTGTTTCACTAAGAATGGAGTGGTCAGCTGGGTCAAGTGCTGGAATTCAAGTAAGATGAGGAGCAAAAATACCTATTAAATTTGGCAACATGTGACTCCATGACAGATGCAGCTTCATCACAGCATAAAAGAAGAAAGTCATACTGCAGAAGAGTGAATGGAAGGTGAGGAAAAGGATACGTTTGGGCAACTCTTCAGTTTTGTTTCTCATATGAGGTACAAAGATCAGAGATATGAGGCTACACCTAAAGGGGGGGCAGAGACAAGACTGGGGAAGGGTAGTCAAATAGTTGTTTTTTAAGATGGGAGTTACTGAAGCATGCTTGTTGTTAAGATTAATCCAGAAGAGAAGGAGAGACTGAACAGAAGGACTGGAGTCTTGCAGTAGGAGTGACTAGGATTCATATTGCACATCATCATCTTTATTTATATGTAAGAAATATACTCACAAATGTCAGAGAAAAGACCTGCAGCCCCAGGTTTTCTAGATGCATTTTAAAACTATATGGCTATGGAGAAACAGAATATTTAAACTGAGGTTTAAAGATGAAAATCATAACATTTAATACAAAAATCTAAAATTATAAAATGTAACTCTTTTATTAAAAGAAAAACTGACCTCTCGTTTGTCTAATGCAGCATATTCAGCTTCTATTTCTTCAGCTTCGGGATCCCGTGAGAATACCATTTGAGATTCCAGATTGAGGGCCAAATCTTTGTGGTGTTGCTTTTCAGCACAATCACAAGGGGTATCTTTATTTTCATTCTCAGCAAACAAGTCTCCTCCATGTTTTACTAAAAGCTAAAAAAGTTTTTTTCAAAATCTTGCAACCACAGATTCAAATGACAAGTTATTTCATGCTACCTATTTTTAAAACATTAAAAATATAATAAAATTAGCATAACAAAAATGCAACAGTATGTACAATATGTATTTGAAATGATAATTAAAGTATTTAGATACTAGTGGTTTGTAATTTTAAGATTAGTAATTCTTGTTTTTCAGTAATAAAATGAGTTACTCTGGGTTAAAAATAACAATAAAAACAATAATCCAAAAAAACCAAGTTCTTAAAGTTCAAAAAGAAATTCTTAGGCATTTTGTTAAGTCTAAAAAGTTATACTTAAAGATAGCAAGTGTTTATAGTTATTCAATGTTTTAAATTTAAAAATCTGTATAATATCTATAATTCTTTCTTAAACAAGAAGAATACTGTTGATACTGTTACTTTAACCACTAATGTCTGGATGTCCTGACATGGCAGACAAAACTCTTCACTTGTATCATTCATTACCCAGTGAAACACTGAAATAAAATTAGGATGAGCAAGTCCCTGTGGCAAAGCTGTTTTTCACATTCCTCAAAATAAGTAATGAAAATAACTACTAATAATCATGTTGAAAAAATAACTATTCAACTATCTTTGGCCCAAAGAAATTCCATCTTTAAAAACACATGGAATAATGACTTGTTCAGTAATGAGGTTTCTACTGGTTTTGCAAAAGTTAAATATGCTTTTACTAAGGGCTGTTGGTTCAAGTTTCCCTACCATGTCTGCTGGGACATTAGTAAAGGCATGAATGCCATGAGAGCTGTATCTAGGACAACCCTAAAGGACAGCCTGATAATGAGTCACAAAGATTCTTTACAGGACTCAGTCATACTCAATATACACACACACACACACACACACACACACACACACCCACATCCTCACTGCCTAGGCTCAAGCGATCCTCCCACCTCAGCCACCCGAGTAGTTGGGACTATACATACGTGCCACCATACCCTAATTAAAAAAGTTTTTTTGGAGAAACAAGATCTTGCTATGTTGCCTAGGCTAATCTTGAACTCCTGGGCTCGAGCAATCTCCTTGCCTCAGTCTCCCAAAATGCTGAAATTAAAGATGTAAGCCACCACGTCCAGCCTATACTCATAATAACAATCACCATTTGTTGTTTTCTACACACTTTACATACATGTTCTTATTTAATATTAACAACCTTGCATGACAGGAGAATTATTACATCTCAGAAAAGTTAAGTAACTTGACTAAAGTTACCCAGTTAGAAAGCAGTAGAACTGGAATTAGACATAGATCTGACCAAGTTTTTAAACCTGGATATTGAACTGACTCACAGTATATAGAGGTTGATCACACAAACTAAGGAAGTCAAATGCTTCCTGGGTCCCTCTTGAATTTCTGCCTAGGCTCTTATTTATGATCTAAGTGTGAATATTTTTTAGGGGTTTTTACTTTGAGTATGGGTTAATCAAAATGGTAGCTTCATTTCCTTTCAAATTCTCTCTCCTCCCTCACTCCCCAAACATACCTTCCTATAAACTCCTTTGGAATGGAAATCCCTATATTCCTACCAAGAGTTCTGACAAAAGAAAGGGCTTAACTTCAATATCAGATCTGGAATTCAGGGACTAACTTGACAAGTCTACTGGATTTGACTTCAGCTTCTTGTTCTAGCCAAGGGTTTGCCTCAGAGCTAAGGCTGTTTAAACATTTTTTTAAAAAGTTGTTAAAACAAGCACACAAACCAATCCAGAAAATGAAACACAGACTTGTGGCCACATAGTTTAAAATATTTATTATTGGCTGGGTTCAGTGGCTCAGCCTGTAATTCCAGCACTTTGGGAGGCCGAGGCGTGAGAACTGCATCTGCCTGGGGGTTCAAGACCAGCCTGGGCAATTTGGTGAGATCTCGCCTCTAAATAAATCACAAAAGACCCCAAAAAACAACAACAACAAAAAACTAGCTGGGCATGGTAACGGGTATCTGTAGTTTCAGCTACTTGGAAGGCTAGGCGGAATGATTGCCTAAGCCCAGCAGGTTGAGGCTGAGGTGGCTGTGAGCATGTCACTGCACTCCAGCCTGAGTGACAAGAGTGAGACTACCAACTCAAAAAAAAAAATTACTATCTGGCCCTTTACAGAAAACGTTTGCTGAGGTTAACTCTAAGTAGCCAGTGAGGCAGCAACTTCTAGAGTCTGAGGGCAGAGTCTCATCAGCTGCTGTTTAATACCTACAACATTTTCAGTCCGAGAGTGGTTTGGGGACCAGTAGTATCACCTGGAAGTTTGTTGGTAGAATCTCACCCCTGCCACCCCAGAGCCCCTTCTACCTCAGACTCAGAATCGAATTCTGGTCTCCAGGAGACTCCTATATGTCGTTTGAGAGGACCCTAAAGTGCAACCAGTATGGCCATGGAAATGAAAATACTCCTGTTACCTAATCTATTCAATCCTGGGACTTACAGTAAGTCCACAGACTTATCATACCTATAGCAAGATCTATTACTATTTGTATCCTCTTTGCTTCGCAGGTTATCCAACACCTTAATACAAAATAAGCTATTTGCTTCTGCTAAAGAATTGACTTTATTCTGAAGTTCTCTATTGCAGAAAGTGCTTTTTTTCTTTTTCTTTTTTTTTGAGTTGGAGTCTCACTCTGTCATCCAGGTTGAGGTGCAGTGGCAAGCTCATAGCCACCGCAGCCTCGACCTGCTGGGCTCAGACAATCCTTCTGCCTCAGCCTTCCAAGTAGCTGGAACCACAGGCATGTGCCACCATGCCCAGTTAATTTTTTTTTTTTTGACTTATTGTAGACTAGAGGTCTCACTATGTTGCTCAGGCTGGTCTGGAACCCCTGAGTTTAGGCAATCCTTTCGCCTCCACCTCCCAAAGTGCTGGAATTACAAGAAAATGATTTCTAAGATGCACACTGAGACAGCTTTCAAAGTCATAATTTGGTTTACTTTCACAACAGAGATTACCATATAAGGGACACTAAGTATTAGGAAACAAGACAAATCATCTTTAACTTCATGTTTAATATTCCTTAACAAAAGCAAAGCCATCAAAGTTTAAGAAGTTGTGCCCTAACAAAATTCTGGTAAGGTGAACTTTATTCAAAGAAGTGCAAATGCCATTTATAAAAATATGTGCGTGGAGAAGGGATGTGTGAGAAGTATCACTGTTGAGGGTCACTGCTCCCCATTATTAGAACTTGGGTGATACTGGTAATCTAATGCGTTGAAGGGACCACGAAAGACCTGTGTCACACTGCTGCAACTAGGCACTTCTAGAGAAACTAATAGTCAGTGATGAAATAGAGGGTCCCTATTTGTAGCATTTATCTTGGAAATGAAATCCACCTGTATGCTACATAGAAACATACAACTAGAAGCTAGTATAGAAGGCAAAGAAGTTAGTGAACAGAATACTGCCTACCACCAGAAGGAAACGTGTAAGTGAAAGGTGGATTAGGTGGAGATACCTATAAAATTGTTGCTGCATAAAGTCAGGTGTTTTATCCTAACACAAAGGTACATATGGTTCTGAAGAAGTACTTTTAAAATGCGCCAAAGCATCCCAACTAAGTGTCATTTCCTCACTCTCAAATTAACTAATGAGGACTGAAGAAGAGGACTAAATATTTTATTCATATATGGTTTTAACCTACCTTGAACACTTGGTACCTAAAATGTTCTACCTTAAAAAAAAGAAACATCAAATTATCACTATCTCAACACACCTGTTCTTCTAATCTGCCTTTCTCTCTGTTCACAATTCTAGAGGAAGAGGTGTAGGGGTTTAAAGGTGGGTAAACCCTAGTATTCAAGACAAATTCCACTCCACCTCTTTGATCACAATCCAAATGGCTGGTGGCTCTGGGCAAGTCATTAACTGCTTTAAGTCTCAGTTTATGCAAGTCTGTCTGTAAGTTGAGGGCTTAAATTATTTTGAGAAAAGGTACAAAACAGGATGACTCCCAATATCTGTTTTAGTCCTAAAACTACCATCTCATCCTCTGTTGCCTGTGTGACTCTGTGCTCCCTTACTCTCTTGTCTCCTGTGTCTTCACTGAGATGTCTACCAGTTCCTGGCACAGGGGTCCTTTATCATAACTGAATTCTGCTCTTCTTTCTTTCTTTCTTTTTTGAGTTGGAGTCTCACTCTGTTGCCCAGACTGGAGTGCAGTGGCCGCTCCCGACCACCGCAGCCTCCACCTGCTGGGCTCTGGCAATCTTTCCGCCTCAGCCTTTCAAGTAGCCGGAATTACAGGCGCCCGCTACCACGCCCGGCTAATTTTTTGATTTATTGTAGAGATGAGGTCTCGCCTGCCCAGGCAGGTCTCTAACCCGCAGGCTCAGGCAATCCACTCACGTCAGCCTCCCAAAGGCACGGGATTACAGGCTGAGCCACTGAGCCTGGCTTCTGCTCTTCTTTCTAATAACTTGCTTTCTTTGACAGCAAGTCAAATTATTCGTTTCTCAAATTATTCATATGCATTATCCATTTTCTCAGCAAATGACTCAATTACCCCTGGCAATCTGACTGTTAACCCGATCATTTTACTGAAACAATAGTCCAGAAAGTCATTAACAATCTTTTTGTTTTGCTCAAAACATTAATTTTTGTTATATCTTTAAAGTTATTTCCTATGAGCAATTCCAAAGGATTTCCTTAAAATAACTTAAACGCACTGAAGGTTACTAAACAGGAATGGACATCACACAGTCCCCTTGCTGCGGCTCGTTCCTAGTGTGACCAACGGAAGTGGTCTGGAAACGGCCCTCACAACAATACGACCTCAGTGAGGGAGCTGCAGTCCGTCAGCTACAGAGGCTACTGTGCTCGTGACCTTTGCAGGTGTCTGGGAGGAGAGGTCCGGGTGCCCAGGTCTGCTGCAGATCTGGGCCCCTGGGCCGCGCCCACGGACTAGAGGCTGCTCTGGCTACCTCGCTGACTGCGCGCATGGACCGACGCTGCTCTGAACCACACGCGGGTGTCTGAACCGGGTGGCCGTGATATCCGCTTCTCTTTTTCGGGCTGCTTCTCCTTTTCCCTGCTGCTCTCTTGCAGGCGTGCTGATCCGCCGTCACAGTAGCTGGAATCGGAGCCAGATCTGACAGCGTGGTCGCCTAACCTCCTTCGCCCCAAGAACCAGGGCTACAAGGGCTGCCTGGACCTCACACTGGGCCTTGTGCTTCCTGCGTGGCGGAGTCAGGCAGGCCAGGGTGGGTGCTGGGAGCAGTGGCAATACAGGCAGGCGAGGTTACAGCCTCCAGATCCTGACTCTGTGCCTAATAGTAGCTCTCAACTCCCATTTCCCTGCCTTTCTCAGTCCTCCACTCCCTTTACCTTTCAAAAGCACATGACCGACTTCCTCCTCTTCTTGAAATTTTTCTCTTGGCCTCCTGGACATTGTATCATCTTGGTTCTCTTACTTCTCTACTTTTTTGTGTTTCTTTCATAGGTCCCACTTCTTGTTCTCACCCTCTTTAAAAATAGGTATTCTCTAAATGGATGCTGTGATGGTAATTCTGTAACCTAAAATCTTTTCTTTGGATCTTTTACCTATACATTATCTTGCTTTTAGTTGCCAACACTATGTCGATGATGCTTAATTCTTAATCTATATTCTTTATTTCTAATATTTAGTTCTAATTTTCAATAGCCTACCTATCATTTTATGTGGATAATCTAAGAACCCAATCCCCATCCTTTTACATGAAAACTCAATGTATTCTCCCTTCCTTCTAACCAATTCCTCTACTTCATCTTACTTTTCAAATGTGTCAACTGTTAGCACTCAGGTTCAAAACCATGTTCACTTAAAAATAAAGTTAAATAATTTTACTCTAATTATAGACGTGATAGGTTATTATAAAAATGTGGAGAAATCAAAGACAAAATTATATCATCCAAAAATAGTTCACTATTATCAACATTAACATTACAAAGCCTCCATCATTTTCAACCTTTCTCTACCTTGCTTTCTTAACTGACCTAGTCACCAAATGCTACCAGTTCTTCACAATGTCCCTTGTATCTGTTTCATTCTTTCCATCTCCAATACTGCCACAAATCCAGACCCTCTATTAGTTCACGTGAGAATTAGTGTAACAATCTTCTAACTCCTGTCAATTAGTTTAGTATATTGGTTCTCATTCTTGGCTGTACACTGAAATCATCTGGAGAACTTAAAAATACCAATGTTTGGGGTTCCTCTTCAGAAATTTAAATTTTATTGGTCTGAGGTTTCTGTGAAGACATGCTCAGAACGACTACCCCAGCATAAAGATTTACAAACTGCCTAAGAATCATCTGGATAGTTTGATGGTCACATTAGGTGGATCTGGAGTGAGGACTATATATATATTTTTCCTCTTGTAATCTTGTTTATTTCTTTTTCTTTTAAAAAATTTTTTATTTTAAATATGTGGGATACAATTCGGGGTTAGGTATACAAATGTTCACTATGCAGGTACCCTTGTTGATGAGGTATGCCCCCTCCTCCCCTGACAGTTTGCCACTACTGCTAGTCCCTTTCTTATAGTATTATGATAGTTGTTCAAGGTTCACTTATGAGTGAGAACATGTGATACTTGGTGACTATATGCTTTTTACAAGTGATTCCAATTCAGGTGATCCACATATTATGTTCTAAGCTATGGCTTCTTGAGCTTTAAATATTAATTCCCTTGGGATTTTGTTAAACTATAGATTCAGACTGAGTTGGTCTTGGATGACTAATTAAAGAGCCTGGGATTCTACATTTCCAACAAGTTTCCAAGCGACTGATGCCAACGCCAGCCTAAGGACCATTCTTTGAGAAGCAAGGCTTTAAGAAACACTGCTGCTGGGCTTGGTGGCTCAGCCTGTAATCCCGCGCCTTTGGGCGGCTGAGGTGAGTGGATTGCCTGAGCCCGCGGG
>NW_007260294.1:30332-59343 GCF_000164805.1 Carlito syrichta | reverse complement strand
GCCGTAGCCCAGCAGGTCAAGGCTGCGGTGGCCAGGAGCAGCCACTGCACTCCAGTCTGGGTGACAAGAGTGAGACTCCAACTCAAAAAAGAAACACTGCTTTAAAAGTACCTCATTCAAATCTATCCTACATTATAACCATTAGGCTAAGCTTACCAAATTTGCTTTTATATTATCACTTCTCCAGTAAAAAAAATTCCTATAGAAGAAACCCCTAATTCTTAGCTTTGGCATTTAGAAATTTCTACTTGGTACAGCCTCTATTTTCCTTTTAAGTCATCTGTCTTATTATTCCTCCACAAAATACGTCAATCTGCATATGCTAGAGTCCTAGGACAGTGCTTCTCAAACTGCCATGCAAAAGAATCACTAGGAGAACTTGCTAAAACATTTCTGGAATCTAATCCCAGAGATTCAGTTTTGGAATGTGGAGGTCTGGTGGGCCTCACAATTTGTATTTATTAGTTCTCAGGAGTCACTGATGTTGCAGGTCTGAGAGTCACAATTTGAGTAACTTCTTCCAAATACTTAAAGTGAAATCTTGCTCACTCAAATCTTACTACTACCCATGAAATCTTCCAGGATGCATACAATTAAAATGATCTCTCCTTCCCTTCAATGCCTAAAAACAGTAACCGTCTAAATAATTAATATACATTCTAATATTTGGGGCATAATAATTAGATCATAACTCTTCTGATTAAAATTTAGAAAGCTGAGGCCAGACTGTCAAAGTTGTTCAGTGTCTGAGCTGGGACTACAATTCTGTATTTTCTTTTACAGTTTTAAAACTCCAGGTGCTACAAACACAATATAATAGGTAAAAAAACAAAAACAAAAACAACAGGAAAAAAAAAAACAAAACCACTTCAGTCTGGCCTGTGAATGGGTCTTATGATTTTTCAACGGAGTGTGAAAGTCTCTGATAGCTGCCAAAGTGTCAAGTAGGCCCTATGGCTTAAAAGGAAAAGTATGACTTACCACCTTTGGTTTTTTAGTGACCTCTATTTGATCTGACATGAAATAGCTATTTTAAAAACTCTGAATAAACAAGAAGGTGCACAGGCAACATCTAACATAACACTCATTAAAAAAAAAAAAAAATGCTTTTCACAAAGAGTGAAGCACTATCAAAAACAACCCCTGAGACATCCACTGTTTACTGAATCACAGGGCAAGCACTAATAGAAATAAAATGAGGCCTACTGACTAGGCTTGCTCTAAGAAAGTCTACCAAAGGGAGAAATATCACTTGATTTTTTTACTGGACCATGCTAACAGACCTAACCCAACAAAAACTCAGCAACTAAGAACAAGTTATTATTTTTAATAACATTATGCCCCAAATACTTATTAAAATTTTGCAAGATTTATATTTTATAGAGTTTTATTTTTGTGTGTCAGGCACCTATTACACAGCATTTTAAAAGTCCTTTGTATAATTAACGCACA
The DNA here is from genome assembly GCF_000164805.1 of Carlito syrichta. Classification (NCBI taxonomy): domain Eukaryota; kingdom Metazoa; phylum Chordata; class Mammalia; order Primates; family Tarsiidae; genus Carlito; species Carlito syrichta. The sequence goes on along the minus strand of NW_007260294.1, from coordinate 57,891 downwards.
TAGGGCGTGTTTATAGGCTGATAATGCTATTTTATATGTTTAAAATAAGCTTTTAAAGTGTGAAGTCATCTTACTTTCCTTTCCCATTCTTTGCATTATGGAGGGGGCCCACCACAAACTAAGCCCCAGAGAACCAAGTCCACTGCCTGTGTTTCTGTACAGCCCATAAACTAAAAACAGTTTTTACATTTTTAAATGCTTACAAAAATTCAAAAGGATATTTAATGACATGTGAAATATAAGAATTTCAAATGGCAATGTCCATAAATAAAAATTTATTAGAACACTGCCATTCTCTTTTGTTTATGAATTGTCCATAGCTGCTTTCAGGCTACAATGGCAGAATTGCCTAAAATACTTACTATCTGGGCTTTCACAAAAAAAAGTTTGCTGATCCCTAAATAATTCCTTAGATTATGAAAAAATCAGAATGAGAGGGGCTCTATTTATAGTCTGTTTTTAAGAAATGTTTATCATATAAGTATTTCCAATTTTCAAACAGTTATAGACTACTGCTCTTGTATTATCTTTTTCTCACAAATAATTTTGAAAAATTATTTTGTAAAACTCCAGATTTTCCTGCTTAACAAAGTTCTGAAAAATATACCAAAGTGAGAATTCAACATAAAACAACTGGTATTAGAGAGTGGTCACAGAGATAAAAAGGAGGAAGTAGCCAAAAAGAGACAAGGAAAAGTTCTACTCTGCCAATGAGTAGTATGAGTTAGATGCAATTAAAAGAAGAAGAAAAAAGGACAGAGAAAAGTCCAAGATAGGTCCAGGTATCAAGACTACAAATGGAGATAACGGTAGCATCATTAGTAGAACCTGGAGTCATGAGTCAAAGCACTAGTCAAGTCTCTAATGGGTAAAGAAAGAGAGCACAATTCTGGAAATGCTGAATTTGAGAAACTGTTGGAATATCCATTGAAAAAGTCAACCAGGCAGCAATATGGCATGAAAAGTTCAGAGAAGTTAGGGCTAGGTATCAGAGACATAGATACCAATGCAACTTTACATATGCCCTGTTATATCTTCACACCTTGAGGTTCCCAGAAGAACTCTATGAATAAGGAAGGGGTTTTAACATTCTGTGTATCTGTGTGTAAGGGGGCTTATTATGGAACACAATTATTCACAGGGAGATGGAGAAGTTTTAAAATATGTATTTAATTTCTGTGGCTCAAAATAATGAGATATAGGAAACTATCTGTTTAAATTATTAAATGCCAATAATGGCCTTATCAACTCTATTCTTTTTTTTTTTTGAGTTGGAGTCTCACTCTGTCACCCAGACTGGAGTGCAGTGGCTGCTTCCCGCCACCACCGCAGCTTCGACCTGCTGGGCTCCAGCAATCCTTCCGCCTCAGCCTTCCAAGTAGCTGGAACTACAGGCATGTGCTACCACACCCGGCTAATTTTTTGATTTATTGTAGAGATGAGGTCTCACCGAGTTGGCTCAGGCAATTCACTCACCTCGGCCTCTCAAGGCGCAGGATTACAGGCTGAGCCACGGAGCCCAGCTAACTCTATTCTTAAACACACAGAGAAAAACATTTTAAACAACTAGAGAAGACATATTTACATAGACCTACATCCTAAAAGAGTTAAGAAACAGGTTGGCTTTAACCATGGGGAAAAAATATAATCTCTTCAATCTTAAAGGCTAGTCACTGAAAATGGTATATATTTTACTGCAATAACAAACTAATAGAAAATTAGTGCTAAGAGGGTCTTTGATATAATCTGGAAATTATCCCACCCATCCAAGAGGAAACTACCACAGTGGTTGAGTGACTCATACAAGGTCCCAGAGATAGCCGCTGTGAGGACCAAGATGAAAAACCAGTGCTCTGTGCACTATACTATGATCTCTTAGTTTTATAAAACATTGAATAAATAGCTAATAACATTCTTTCACTTTACCCAAAGTTTTGTATCATGTTTGCTACCAATGAACATTATTAAAATTAGTTTTATTGTAACCATTATTCATATAGTCAAAGTCTAAAAAACAATGATGAAGAGAAATATGTTTAGAAGAAAAATTTAAATTAACCATGATAGTAACTTTATGGGAATTCTAAGCCTTTCCTGCTTACCAATGTAGTATGACAACACCTAAAAATAACTAGAGACTAATACACTAAGAATAATAGTTATACAGTATGTTCATATTTATTTATATATTTATTTGAGTTGGAGTCTCACTCAGTCACCCAGACTGGAGTGCAGTGGCCGCTCCCGGCCACCGCAGCCTCGACCTGCTGGGCTCTGGCGATCCTTCCGCCTCAGCCTTCCAAGTAGCTGGAACTACAGGTGCGCGCTACCATGCCCGGCTAATTTTTTTTATTTATTGTAGAGATGAGGTCTCGCCAAGTTGCCCAGGTGGGTCTTGAACCCGCGGGCTCAGGCAATCCACTCACCTCAGCCTCCCAAAGCGCGGGATTACAGGGCTGAGCCACCGAGCCCGGTCAGTATGTTCATATTTAAATGTACAGTCATCTCTCCATATCTGTTGTTTCTGCATCCATAGATTCCACATTCATGCATTATACCAATTGCAGATTGTAAATATTTGGGGAAAAACAGATGGCTCTGTTTGCATTGAACATCTCTTTTTCTTGTCATTATTTCCTAAACAATACAACACCTATTTACATAGCATTTATATTAATATTAGGTATTATAAATAATCTAGAGATGATTTAAAGTATGAGAGGATAAGTACAGGTTATACGCAAATACTATGCTGTTTTACGTAAGAGATTTGTGCATCTATGGATTCTGGTATCAGCAGGGAATCCTGGAACCAGTTCCCCATGGATACCAAGGGACAACTATATTTATTTTATGCACTTGTACTAGAAAACATAGTAATACTTCTGGAGATTAGTTAATATACGCTTCCTTGGGAAACTAGTTTAATTAACAGTAAGCATAATTAAAAGTTATTAAGGGTCCAATGGGCAAGAATATAGTCAAGTACATATAAGAGATTAAAGATAGAGCTTAATATGGGTAAAATGATGTGCTGAAATTAGTTGATGAAAACCAAAATAAATGTAAGCTATTTATAGGGCTCCACTTGAAATGTTGTATATTAAGTCAAAGGGCTCTTCTGAACACAGAAAACAAAAACAGCCATCAAATAGTATGGTTTATGTGATTTGATATGCTGATAGATCAAACAGTTAAAACACACACACACACACACACACACACACACACACACACACACACACACACACATACACACACACTTTTTAAGCAAACCAACAAGCCCACCAGATCGTACAGTATAAACCCAGCACTAATTTTCCTTGCTGAGTAAAAAATAATGCTGGTGAAAACTCCACACTCAGGTTTTTGCAATTTAACAAGCATGTCATTGTTAACATACTGCAAAACCAACATCTACTAAAGCTATGCTTATAGAGAAATTTTGGAAGCAGCTTATAAAAGCAGCAATTTAAGAACATTATTACTATGATCAAGAATAATCTATTTTCTATTCTAACATACTTGAGAAATATGTAGTCCCATCAATAACACTGAGTCACCATAGAACGATACATAGGGATGCTTGTGTAAAAAGCCTCAGGAATTCTGCTATTAGTCCCTCTCCCCCTAAAATCCTAGGACATCCTTCCACCACACTAAATCAGTGTTAGAAAGCATTAAATGTTGTGGCTGGGCACTGCGGTGCATGCTTAAGAGGCTGAGGTGGGAGAAACACTTGAGCCCAGAAATTCATGACCAGCCAGGACAATACAGCAAGACTCCATCTGTTAAGGAAAAAAATAAACAAATAACACTTGCATAAAAAACTACTTTCAAGTTAATGATCATTACTAATTAACTAGTGGGCAAAAGGGACACAAACCCAATGAAATGACAATGATTCCACAAGATTTACAAGTACCACAAGTAATAGCAGTAAAAAAAAGACAAGACCACAAGTATTCTAGAAAAGAAAATATATTAATATATTTAGTAGATATATATATAATGTATATATAGTATTTAGAAATGCTAAGGAAATCATATAAGTAACTGGATTCTTTTAATATGAATAAAGAGAATGGACACTCACATCTTAGGTATATTGATCAACTTAGAAGTATAAAGTACATATATATGAACAACATTAAGGAAACATTAAATTTCCAGATATATATTTTAATCTTATTAAGGACACTGTTTTTCAAATAAAGGTATATATTTTTAGGAATGAAGATACTCTGTAATCCAGTCTAAAATGCTCTCTACACATAAATACATCTATATGAAAGAACTACTATGAGCTATGTATAGACTGACAAAACTACTGGTAGCTGAGAAAAACCTGTTCTGTTATATGTATAGTAGTGCTGAAACTATACAGAGTAACAATTTCTTTTCTTTTCTTTTTTTTTAATAGAGATGTCTTGCTTTTCTGCCCAAACTGGAGTTGAACTCCTATGTTCAGGTGGTCTGCACACCTCAGCCTTCAGAGAAGTTGGAATAATAGATGCACAAAACCATGCCAGGCTCATGATTTCTTAGTTTAGTTAAGATCCCATAATAAGCCAGGCTCGGTGGCTCAGTCTGTAATCCCATACTTTGGGAGGCTGAGGTGAATGGATTGATTACCTGAGTCTGAGGAGTTTGAGACCCACCTGGGCAACTTGGTGAGACCTCATCTCTACAATAAATAAAAAATTAGCCGGGCATGGTAGCACACGCCTGTAGTTCCAGCTACTTGGAAGGCTGAGGCAGAAAGATTGCCGGAGCCCAGCAGGTCGAGGCTGCAGTGGCCGGGAGTGGCCACTGCACTCTAGTCTGGGTAACAGAGTGAGATTCCAATGCCAAAAAGAAAAAAAAAACAAAAAGATCCCAAATTACACGGGTAATTTATATAAGCCTGTTGTTAAATATTTTTGTATATATAAATAATATATATATTTTACATGAAATATATATGGAGAAATTCAAATACAACATATTATGTATTCAGAAGTACTTTAGTGCAGAGTAAACATGAAAAAAATAAACAATTAAGGCTGGGCACAGTTGCTCATGCCTGTAACCCTAGCACTCTGAGAGGCTGAGGTGGGATGAATGCTTGAGCTCAGGAGTTCAACACCAGCCCAGACAACATAGTGAATCCTTGTCTACACACACACACACACACACACACACACACACACACACACACACACACACACACAAAGCTGGGCATGGTAGGATGTGCCTTAATCCCAGCTACTTAGGAGGCTAGGTGGGAGGATCTTCTGAGCAAAGGAGGTCAAGGCTGCAGTGACTTGTAATCCTGCCACTACTGCACTCCAGCCTGGGCAACAGAGTGAGACCCTGACTCAAAACAAAACAAAAAAACCCAAATAATCAAACAAAATAACGCATTAAGAAAACTCCAAGTGTTTTTAAAGACTCCAATATAACCAGGGGGCCCAACCTGCCAAGTTGTGCCATATCCAGCATGTATACAGTTTACAAATTGTTGACCAAAAAAAAAAAAAAAAATCAGCAAAGCAGTATGTATCTTTTCTAAAATCTCATATTGAGTATATCATTCTCAATATGAGAGTGCTTAATTTATGACATTATCTTAGGAAATGTTAGCAAATTTTTAATTGCTCTTGATTCCATTTTGTTCCAAAGGTTGATTGTTTAGCTGTGGGGTTTTCCCTCCTCCCTAAAACAATAAAATAACTATTTAAAAAGGGCTCTTTATTGAAAATCATCCTTTAGAATGACCAAAAAAAAAAAAAAAGACAAGTAAAGACTAGTCATATTACCAAGACAAGCAAAGCAACACTGATTATTACAGATTATCAGGACATCAATTTTACAATGAAGAATATTTAAAAAAAAACAACCTAAGTTTTACCTCTACACAGGCTTTCATCCCTGAGGCAGCAGCATAGTGCAGGGGTGTGTTTTTTTTGTTATCAACGGCATCAATAGCTGCTCTCTCATATTCGCCCTGGTCAAGTTTTGCACCTTTCCATCTTAAGATCATCTGCAGACAATCTGCTCTTCTGAAATCATCTTCTGCGGGCCGTGCTAAGCGAGGGTGAAGGGCTCCTTCAGATATCATTATTTGAGGTCCCATACACAACAAATGCATAGATGTTTCATTGTGAACATTCCGTTTATTTGGGTTTCCATCTCTACCAAAAAGAAAAGTCCTAAAATGGGAAGGAAGGAAAAAAGGGATGAAAACCACCTTTTCCCCCACCTTGAAATACACAGAAGATAACAAATTTAAAAGATAAACTCTACTTCTAAGCTGATACTCCAATTTCTACTGAAGTGTACGGTTTATAATAGGTTAAATGACTAATGCCTACAGTTTAAAAAACTCTAATCTGTTGGGTTTAGTGGCTCACATCTGTAATCCCAGCACTTTGGGAGGTGGAGGCAAGAGGACTGCCTGAGCCCAGGTGTTTGAGTCCAGCCTGGGCAACTTGGTGAGACCTTGTCTCTACAATAAACCCCAAAATTAGCCAGGTATGGTGGCATATATATACCTCTGGTTCCAGCTACTTTGAAGGCTGAGGTGGAAAGATTGCCTGAGCCAACTGGGTCAAGGTTGCAGTGGCTGTGACTCTGCCACTGCACTCTAGCCTGGGTGACAGTGTGATTCTGACTCAAAAAAATAAATAAAAACTCCTAGAACAATAATATTAAAAGAAAATAAATTTGAGTATTTTTATCGTATTTGCTAATAAAAGGGGAGGGGAAGGAGTGAGGGAGGGAAGGGAAAAAAAGGGAAGACAAAACTAATAAAGGGGGGAGTGAAAAGGAAAAGAAAGCAAAGCAGTAATTTATAGATTAATGCCAATTACATAAATGTTTAAGAACACATTAACCATTCCACATCAATTTTTTCTTCTTCCTTTGTTGCTCTGTTCTATTTTTCTTGCATACATATTTATTTAATAAGGATTGCAACAATATAAGGACAGCAAGTAATGCCTATTCCTGAGCCTGAATTTTAAATCTAAGGAAAATTTTCTCTTCCTGAAGATCATTAGCGAGCCTTTGAAAATATAAGGCTTATATTTACAAAGTATCTTAGTCTGCTTGAACTGTTGTAACAAAAACACCATGAACTATATGGCTTATAAACAACAAGCACTTGTTTCTTGCAGTTCTAGAGGCTGGGAAGCCCAAGATGCTGCTAACACATTTGGTGTCTGGGAAGGGCCTTTTCCTCATAGAGGCCTTTCCTCTGTGTTCTCATGTGGTAGAAGGGGCAAGGCAGCTCTCTGGGGCCTCTTTTATAAGGGTACTCACTAATTTCATTCATGAGGGCTCCAACTTCATGACCTAATCACCTCCCTGAAGCTGAGACTTAGGATTTTAAACATATGAATTTGGGGAACAGGGGAAGACATAAACATTCAGACTATAGCAAACAGTATAATACTTTCTGAGAGGAGGGAAATTGTGTTTAGTTCTAAAACCTCAAGATCTAATTCCATGGTAGTAGTGTTTACCAAAAATTAGTCTAAGTAAGATGCCTGAACCATTGCTAAATCCACATCTGTGCTTACCTTCTAATGTATTAATGAGCTAGGGTCATAGGAATAATAGCTGAGCCAATTCAGTGGCTGTTAACAGGACACCGGAAAATGGGTTGTTAAAGACCTGCTACATATGGTTAGCCCGTACTAGAAAACACATAAATACATTATGAAATAGGCATACAAGTCACATCTGAAGATGAGTGCCTGCATTTACTGTGGAGAACTGAGATCATTAGGATTGTTATACCCAGTCCAAACAGCAATGGGAAGAGAGGAGAGCTAAATTCTAAATCCTAGTCACACTCAGATTACTTTTAGGATAGTTTAGCTTAGAACACATGGTTTTGACAGAAAAATAAGTAACCACAGAGGAACTAGCATGGACTGTTCAATTTGAATAAATTAGCCAAGTTGGTAGGAGATACATATAGGCTAAGCAGTCCATTCTAAGGCAGTAGAAGGTCCCAGGTAACTTTCAGAACTACTCTGGATCACTCCTGCTCTTATAGTCAAGATTCTAGAGAGCTTGGCAGCACAGCCCTTCAAAATTAGCCAGTTAGGGTTTTAGCATCTACATTTATTAGAAATGTCCTAAAAGCAGACATGAGGTCTCTGGAGCAGAAGTGTATTACTTACTTGTAACAAACATGCCAGTTTTTCATATCCCAATTTTTCCACAGGTGCAAAAGAACTAGAGCCAGATCAGATGTGCTCTGTGTTGTAGGTAAGTGTGGTAGGCAGAAAAATGCCTCTACCCCCAAAGATGTCCAACTCTTAATTCCTAGAACCTGTAAATATGTTACCTTACATGACAAAAGAAACTCTGCAGTAGTGATTAAGATAAGGATTTTGAGAGGAGGAGATTTGTTGGGAGCCACCAGCCTTGGAGGTCCACATGATTGACAGGGTCCTGGTGGGCCAAAGACCCCAGGCCGCAGGGCGAGCCTGGGAAGCTGAGGCCCTTCTGTCTTCCACCTTTGCTGTTTGATACGGCTGAAGAAATTCTGTGCAGTCGTGGAAGAAGAAAATGGCATGTTTATGCGAAGTACTCACACCTAACCTGAGAATGTCATGGTTCATTTTTCCATTTTCCCACTATGCCACCTGGCCTTTTCTAACATATGCAAGGGTTAAACTCTGAAGCACAACAAGAATGCTTTCTTTCACTTGGTTATAAGTTACTAGATATTGCTTGAATAAAAAGATATTAGTATATTCACTCCTTATTTGATTTAGAATTATGCAGTTTAGTGTTTAGACATAAGGTTTTTTAGAAGCACAAGTTTATGGTAAGTTCATTATGAGCTCATTATAAGTTCTAACACTTATCTAGGAGTTATGTAGGTGGTTTATAACACTGTCTTCTCAGACTTAGAATAAAGATTAATCGTTAAGGTTTTTACTTAATTCTATAGTTAAATTTTAAGTAAACGTTTATAGAGTGGGTTTTCACTGAATTCATAAGATACTAATTAGACACTTTTATGATAATTAACTAAATACAGAAAGCAACCTTGGGGGCCTGGGAAATGTCATTAAAAGCTTCTTTTGAGTTTTCTTTAGAAATAAACACTGCAGGATAAGAGAAAAGTAACGAAGACACCTGGACAAGAAAGGCGATTACAAAACTTTGAAGGTCGTAAAAGCCCAAAAGAGAAGAACTGCTACGTGAAGGACCGTGCACCTGGGAACTTTCTTGAAGCACTTCAAGGACTGTAATTTGGGACTCTTTTGAAGAGAGTTGCTGGCGGTGCTATTCTAGACATGATAATTGCTTTATCCATGTATTAATCATAATTGGTAAATGTAATATCATACAAGTTTACATAATCAATATACATATGTATGAGGGTTGACAAAAATTATTAGGCTCTGGTTATGTTTAACAAGGTTTTTACTTTGTGTCATTAATTATGTTTTAGTGCTACATTACAGTTTAGTGTTTTATAGCTACTTTGAAGATTGTTTTAAGTTCATAAATTTAAGTTCACACAATGATAAAATTGGTGCCTCAAGGATAATAATAATTGCTCCACTGCCTATCTTAAGACAAAGATGTTTTCCAGGAGGTTGCCAAGCATAAGGGAAAACAGCCAAATCACCATTATCCTAAACTTAAAAGATCATTAGCAATTATGCAACCATAATAATTTTAGTTGTGTTAGTTTTATTTCATTATGTTTAGTTCACTTTATATGTTTATTCAGAGTAAAGATTAGTGTATGTATTTCACAGTAAGTGACTTTCATAGCTATTCTTTAAATGCTAGCCACTGTTGTTTGATCAAGTTAATGGGCTTTATATTCCTACTATCACTAGGTACAATCTATAGTTTTGTCTTAGTGATTTTAAGGCTTTTTTAATTAGACAAGTGATGTGGAACCGAAATCAAAGTAAACCTTGTATGCATTATGTTTAGTTTAAGTGAAACTCCTTTTAAACTTATATCAAGACTCATTAACTGAAAGTAGATAGTGTTTTTGGCTTATTCGTTTCTTCTAAAGACCGCTAGATGGTGGTAACTTTTAAAGCATATGTACATGAAGGAATTTTCTTTGTCTTGCCCCTTTACGAATGGTATAAAAGCTTTCTGTTAACTAATAAAGGATGTCATCTGTTCAGGAAGCAGGTGTCCGAGTATAATATTTTCGTCCTTCACCTATCCGTCTCTCCTTCAGGAGATCTCACGACCCGGCAAAGGGGCTGGACCCCTTCAGAGATTATCCATCAGGACTCAATATAATCAAGGGAAATATCGATCATTTCCACTTTTGGAAGCTGGAAAGTCAAGGGAAGGAATCCTACCCTAAAGTCTCCAAAAGGAATGTAGCCCTTCCAACACCTAGACTTAGGTCCAGTGGAACCATTACACACTTCTGGACCTCCAGAACTATGAGATAATACAAGTGTTGTTTTAAGCTATAAAGTCTGTGGTAAATTTGTGACAGTAGCAATGGGAAACTAATAAAGCAAGGAACCCTGAAAATAACAATCTGGGAGGTTATACAGTAAGGCTTGTATAGCAGACCTCCTTTCCTTTGGAGATGGGGGTAAAAACTTATCCCTGAGAGTAAACAAATTCTCCCAGGGAAAGATCCTGGTTTTTTACTCTTTGTGATACAAAATGTCTACAGGGGAAAGATAAGACTAGCATTTCTAGGTTTTACAATTTAGGGAATGTCTCCAAGGTTCCAGGGCTCAATTCATGCTTCGCCCCATTCAAATGTAAATACATATGTCCCAGGAGGTAAATCTCTCTGGAGCTCTCAATCTCTACGCAGTGGCAGTCATAATTTAACTTTCAAGGTTCCACTTTTAGCCCAGGTCCCAAATTTCAGTGAAATTTGCTCAGATTTTCTCTACAGCTCCACATAGCCCATTATGGTCTTCTGATGCCTTCATTACACTCCAGAGCTTACTGTTATTTGGCTTCCCAGGAACTGATTCAGACCATCTAAGCAAACCCAACCCTATCTGGAAGCCTCTTTACAACTAAGCTCCTCTCCCCCAGTTTAGTTGATCACTCCCTTCTCTGTCGTCATACAACATCCTAACCATGTAATGCATTACGTTTTACAACAGTTACTTCCTAACGTATCTGTTCCCTTCTTCCAGTTACATAGTTGATAGGCCTTGAAGGCAGGACCTACTTATATCCTGTTCTTTCTTGAATCCCCAACACACTGACAGATACATAGCAAAATTTATACTATAATTTTGATAAATGAGCTAAATGCATATTAAACATTCATGATTTAGATCAGTGACTTGGGACTGGGGACCTCTTTATTTGTAATAAATTCTCTCAGGCTAGCAGTGCAGTACACTTGTCAAGACGTGGTCTCTAGTACCAGATTGCTAGGTTCTAATCCTAGTTCTGTCACTTTCTAGCTGTGTGACTTTAGGCAAGTTACATAAGCGCTCCTAACAATTAATATGATTCATTTGACTGAGTAAGCCTACATGAGAATTTATCTTAAATAACTTAATAAAAGTGTATAGAAACAATAACACTCAATATAGTGTTATTTTGAATTTGAAAATTTGAAAACCACTTAAATGTCTGGTAATAAAAGAAATGACAAATGTAAATCATGGTATACCTACACAATAAAAAATTACGGCAGTTCAAAGTTTATTCCTGAATCTTATAGCTAAAAGGAAATATAAGAATACAACTTCATTTCCCTTCACAATCTTCTGAATATATATGGATAAAAACAAGAAGAGACCATGAAATAATTTTAATAGTTGTTTAGGAGAAGCAGAAATATGAGTAATTTTCTTTATACAGCCATGTCTCTTAATCATTAAAAAACTTATTTTCCTGGCCAGGTTTGGTGGCTCAGCCTAGGACTTTGGGAGGCTGAGGCGAGTGGATTGCCTGAGGTCGCGGGTTCGAGACCAGCCTGGGCAACCTGGCAAGACCTTGTCTCTACAATAAATAAAAAATCAGCCAGTTGTAGCAGTGTGTGCCTGTAGTTCCGGCTACTTGGAAGGCTGAGGTGGGTGGATCGCCGGAGTCCAGTAGGGTGATATGTACTGGGTGGTGAGTATGCCATAGCACTCCAGCCTGGGTGACAGAGTGAGACTCCAACTCAAAAAAAAAGCCAGGCTCGGTGGCTCAGCCTGTAATCCCATGCCTTTGGGAAGCTGAGGTGAGTGGACTGCCTGAGCCCACGGGTTGTTAAACTGAACACATAAAAAATATTATTCTGAAGGTAAAGTATTAAAATAACTTTTTCATACATATTCACTCAGGAGAGATTCTCAATTAGACACAGTACTATACCTGCATAAATATTTTATGCTAAAACTATTTATCAAATTGGATATTCTGATTTCACTGATTCATTTTAGTGGTTTAAATTAAAAATAAATTATTCCTTTATATACATAAATGTACAAATGGAATAACAAATACATAACTGATATGTACGTTTTATACCCCTTTTTCTAGTTATGCTAGTAGCTATGGAGGGCTTTTTTACTATTTGCATATAAGGTTTTTTACTATTTGCATGTAAGGTCACATTATGGTAGACAATATAAAAACCAAAACTGCATTAATTGATATCATTACCAATCTTATCAGAAAAATTCCTAAGTATTGAGAAGTTGTCAAGCTGAAGGTAGTGAATACAACTTTTCCAAAATTTTACTATTCACTTGAAAGTTCAAATTTTATCATTAGCAACAACTACTGGCAGTAGTTTCCCTTGAATTGATAAACAATTTATTTTCAAAAACATGCTGGCTACACACTCAAGCCTGAATAATCATTGTTTTGTTCTTGTTAGTTGTAAAATAGTGTTCCAAACACACAACCCAAACAATGGCATACGTACTCTTCCTCAAAGCTATCATTATATTTTGGTATGCAGCAGAAGTGCTTTATACAGTCTCTCCATTTGTCATATAGAGTATTAAAGATATGTGTACTCAAGGATGGAGATAAACTAATCAAGGATACTTTAAAGTGAAACTGGCTTTTTAAAAAAAAAAATTCTAAGTGCCTAACAGGGATGAATACAATGATTACTAATACAGTTTGGTGTCACTGCCTTGATTCATCTAAAGGTGCCAGCAATTTTACCTTCCATGTTTTTGTACTATCACTGCAAATGTCAACACAGTAATAAAGGCAAATAACATCTTGGTATTATTATAAAAATAGTTTTGACTTCATGTTCTCTTTGAAACAGTCTTGGGATCTGGGGGTCCTCAAGAATACATGTTAAGAGTCACTGGACTAAATTACTTTTTATATAATGTTTTCCAATTATATAAAGTATATTTGTAAATTACACTATAAATGGTTAAAAGTACTTTTCCGTTTGGTTTCTTTTATGTTAAAATATACATTTTACCTTCGGAATAGTAACATTTAAATATACTTTACACTAGAATTCTAAGTAAAGTTTAATTAATCATATACAAGAACTTGATATTAAACATTACTGAAGTGTTCAATATTAGGAGGCTAAATCAACAGTTTTATAATTTCACTGAAAATGCTCAACTTAAATAAATAAAACAAAAAGGTCATGTTAGAAAGCCTTAATGGGTTAAGCAATCAATAGCTAATCTATTAAGAATAATACTGAGTACTGTAGTTGTGATATTTATAAACTGGCGAAGATGAGTTTAATAATAGCAGTATGAGTTTTAAACGTAATTTGTAGGAATCTCAGAGAGCAGGAATTATACTTCAGGTCAGAGAAGTTGGGGATGAATTTATTAATAAGGCAGAAACTGAGTCAGAATTTAGACAGGTAATTGGAAAAGAGTCATTTGAGAATCAAGGAGCCAACAGGAATAAAGCTAAGGGAGTAGCATTCCTAAAAGTGGGAAAGCAGGAGGGAAATCAATCAACCAGTATGAATGACAAGATCATGTTAGAGAGTAATGAAAGACTTGGCTAATGGGGTAGAATGAGGGCAGAAGTAAAGAGAGTTTTGGAAGCTAAATAGAATAATGCAGATAATAGTGCATTGTTAGAACTTTCTTAAGAGAGAAAGAACATTGAAAGGCTATACTTTAGGAGGATTAATCTAGACATAGGATTATAAGAGGAACAGACATGTAAAAAGACCATTTAGGAGCCAAAGTACTTTAGTATTAGGAGCAGGGGTTAAGAGTGAACTAAGCTTGGGGCAATGGGAATGGAAAAAAGTAAATCCAAGTGCAAGACTTCGAGGAACTTAGTACTAGTAGTAGGTTAGGCAAAAAAGAAGGGTAACTCAAGGACAAATTGAAGATATTTAGGATTACAGAGGTAAGTACTAAACATTAGCAGGTGTACAGAGGTAAGAACATTAACAAGTGTATATTATATTTTAGATGGCATAATAGGTATTTAATACATTAATTGATTAATTGTCCTATGAGCTCTGTGAGACAAATATCCAATATACAGATAAATCCAGAATGACTGAGTAACTTGTTCTGCCAACAAGTGGCTGAGGCAGTCCTGATACCTAGGTTAGAAATTAAAGAGGCTGTACAGCACAGGGGTTAAGAGCTTGAAGTCTACAGTCATCTGCTTGGGCAATTAGCTTGGCCACTTACAAGTTGTGAGAGTTTTGACAAGTTGCTTAACCCTATTGTGCTTTAGTTTTCTCACCTATAAAACACAGACAATAAACTGCATCATAGAACTGTAGTGAGGATTGAGAGAATGCATGTGGAGCGCTGTTAACAGTGCTTAGAAAATAGTAAACTTTCAATAAACATTTGCCACTGTTACATCAACAAATATGCTGGTGTCATTAACACAGGGAAGATCCAGTTTTGGCAGAAAAAATGCAAAATTTCAAACAAAGTCGGGGATTACTTTTAAGTAGGTATTTTTAGATAAATGAAAATAAAAAATAAATGTAAAAAATGAGGTAACAGAAATACCTTTTAAGTCAAGATAGAGTTGATAAAGTTATGAGCCTGGATGATATAAATTACTTATAGAATTTTTCTCATTCATAAACTCTGGTTGAAAAAATATTTCCTTTTGTAATGATTTTATGAAAACTTCTATTTACTCTGTGTAAGATACTATGTTAGATGCTAAAAGTACAAAGAAGGTACCTTTAAAAAGTTATAATATAGGTAGGGACAAAGAAGATATACAAAACTGTAGAATACAATAGGTAGCATATAGCAAAAAAGGGAGGCAACTGAAAAAGAGCCATAGATGTTAACAACAACAACAAAAAATTGAGGTTCCTATGCGTTATGACAATCTAAGAAGATAGATGTGGCACACACAGGATCCTGAAGGGGAGTAAAATTCATGTAAGAGAAAGGTGAGACTGCAATGGGCAAAAGGGACACTTGTGACCAAGAGAGCAGCATGAACATGGCAGACAGACACCCATGGCACTTTTGGAGATACCAAAAAGAGCAGCTTAGCTTGAACAACAATTTGTACACAGAAGAAACAGAAAAAAGGCTGAATGTTGTTTTTTTGGTCAAGTTCTAAAGAGTGTTTAATCCTGTTTTTAGAATTACATTTCACTGTGTAAGCAAAGAATTGTTTTTTTCTTTTTCTTCAAGCATCAGACTTCTATGTCTACTCAACATCTAAAATAATCAAACTTGTATAAAACTACTATTCTCTTTTGTTCCTTTTATAAGCTAGCAAATATCAAATGCAATTTCCATGTGATTAGGTAAAAATCTTTACATAAATATATTTGCTATATCACTAATGATTTCTTGTTGAAGAGATAGTTTTAAAAGTTTCTTAGAGCCGGGCTCGGTGGCTCAGCCTGTAATCCGGCGCCTTTGGGAGGCTGAGGTGAGTGGATTGCCTGAGCCCGCGGGTTCAAGACCCGCCTGGGCAGCGAGACCTCATCTCTACAATAAATCAAAAAATCAGCTGGGCGTGGTAGCGCATGCCTGTAATTCCGGCTACTTGGAAGGCTGAGGCGGAAGGATCGCTGGAGCCCAGCAGGTCGAGGCTGCAGTGGCCGGAAGTGGCCACTGTACTCCAGTTTGGGCGACAGAGTGAGACTCCAACTCAAAAAAAATAAAAAAAGTTTCTTAGCATTTTCAGTTTAAGAAAATGTTTTGTTTTTAGAAAAGTGTTTTCAAGTAACTGAACCTCATTAGAAGAAAAGAAACTCAAACCTGATCATAACTGGACTCAGCAAATGCACCTGTTTTCCAACTTGAAATAGCTAATCAGAACTTAGAACTCTGCCTCTGGCACTATTCCCTGAAATTTTTTTGATAGCTGACAAGTACTTTTCTTGAATTGAAACGTTATAAATCAAGTATTGTATTATCAAGAATTCATACTATGAAACATGTTCAGGTTCTGAACATATTTATAGCAACAAGAATATGTAAACCAATCTCACGATTAAAACTTTTGGTCTATTTTAGGTATAATAAAGAAAATAATACTAAGTCATAATAAACAAAAATCACCCCAAATAATTTAGGCAACTTTGGTCTCAGAAAGTTTAATTCACTACAACACTATATAATATGCACATATCTGTATGTATTTTCAAAGACACAATTTTTTTTACTCTTTCACCAATTTGTTATCAATTGGTTTACAGTAATACTTACCCTAGTATTCTATTCATTCCATGCCTAGCAGCATAGTGCAATGGAGTATTGTGCTGATAGGGTTCCCCATAAGATGTATTTGGATCAAGGGACTCTTTTAGCTGAGGGTTGTTTTCATATATTTGGCAGGCCAGATTTTCATCTCCATTGATGAGTGCTTTGCGGAATTTGGTGGTTGTATTTCCCATGTTTTGTTTTGTTTTGTTTTTTCCTGATAGGCAGTGGCACTTTTTTCCTTCTCCCTTCAGTCACTTCTTGAATGCTTCTGCGACATGTTTCACATTCTAGTGGAAGAAAAGTTATTCAAATTAGACTGTAAAACAATAATGAAGAAATATCCTAAAGAACAAACAACCCAATTAGGAACACAAATGAAATCTGGGAAGCATATGTAAGGGAATAAACTATATTAAATTGTACCAAATTTATCTTAATAGTCCCCCCCAAATCTCAAAATTTTAACATTGTCTAAGTTAACTTCTTGTTAAACTGTAACAGTTCCTACACAGAGACTATTAAGGTTTCACAGACTGTACACTGCACTGTAAAATTTATCTACATATAACTTTTTAATTTTCCTCTACATGAGGGCAGGAAGTGGGCTTGGATGAATTTTATGTTGAATATTCTTAAATTTCTATATAAATTATACAAGGACATCAGAGAAAAGACTTAAAATATAAATATATAGGACCATACAACTCACTGATATTCAAAGCAAACTAGTAAAACTGATTATACATAGAACAATGGACAATGATTATTCTATTTTTAAGATCATTAAGTTCTTTCTACTACAAATAATTCAAAACAAAGCGGAAAACATGAAATGTTTATGCATACTATGTTTTTTAAAATTTTATTTTTATTATTTTATTTTTTTGGGTCAGGGTCTCACTCTGTTGCCCTGGCTGGAGTGCAGTGTCACAATCACGGCTCACCTCTGCCTCAGCCTCCTATACTCAGGCAATCCTCCTGCCTCAGTCTCCTGAATAGCTAGGACTATAGATATGCATTACCATGCCCAGCTAACTTTTGGATTTTTTTTTGTAGAGGGGAGGTCTTACTATGTTGCCTACCCTGGTGCATGATATGTTTGGAAAGAGGTTATGATAATGATCATGTGGGCATTTACTACTGAAGCAAGGTGAAGTGTGTGAGGAAGGTCATAGAAACAAACAGCGGATGTGGAATTCAAAATGCCATTTGACTACACTAGCTGTATGATTCCAGGCAAGTTATTCATTTCTTAAAAACCTCAGTTTCCCATCTGTACAGCAAGGAAAACAATCATTTCTTAGGCATGGCTATGAGGATTGTAATAGCTACTTTATTTAAAGTATGCAGTATAGTTCTTAGTTAATGTGTTCAATAAATGCTGTTTCGTTCTATTCCAATAAATGTTGTTTCTGAATCTATTACTGAACTATGATTGAAAATTAGTGACAACAGCATATTCAAAGGCAGGTATGAAAAAAAGGCCTAAGCAAGGAATGATGAGTATGAATGGGGTTCAGAGGTTCTAGCATTGTACTTACAGGAGATACAGTTGAAAATAAGTTGGGGCCAGGTAAGGAAATTATACTCTAACCTGAAAAGAAGAGATAATTAAAGGCTTTTATGCAGGGCAGTGATATAATTACTTCATGCTTTAGATTTTTTTTTTTTGAGTCGGAGTCTCACTCTGTCGCCCAGGCTGGAGAACAGTGGAACAATCATAGCTCACTGCAGCTTGACTTCCTGGGCTCATGCGAGCCTTCTATCTCAGCTTCCTGAGTAGTTGGACTACAGGCACATGCCACCATGCCCAAGTATATATATATATTTTAAATTTGTAGAGATGAGGACTCGCTATGTTGCCCAGGATGGTCATGAACTCCAGGTCTCAAGTGATCCTCCTACCCCAGCCTCCTAAAGTGTTGGGATTACAGGCATGAGCCACCGTACCTGGTCTTAGAAAATTAACTATTGTGACAGTGTAGAAGATAGAATGGAGGGAGGAAAACACATAGGCAGAGAATACAAGAGCCTATCATGTTACCCAATCAATTCAGTGGCAGGCTGGACACTAAAACATAGCTTTAAAAAACATGTGAAGGGCATGATGGTGCACAGCTATATTCCCAGCTATTTGGGAGACAGGCGGGAGGATCACTCCAACTCAGGAGTTTGAGACCAGTCAGAAACACAGCAAGATCCCATCTCAAAAGAAACAAACAGGGTGAAAATATTTTTTATACCTAATGTCATGCCCAAGGGTTATGGAACAAAACCATGTCTGAAAAGAAGTTGAAGGGAAATGCATCCACTGAAGGCAACTTTTTGTCCTGTAGAATCTGGGCCCCTCGAGCCCATGTCCTGAGCTCCTAAATTACGGGTCAGGCTTGGCTCACTCTTCCACACTTCCCAAAACCAAATCCCACTTCCAGTTTGGAATTACTGCCTCTCCCACTCCTCCCCTCTCTTCCTAGTGTCTCTCAATTGCGCGCGCGCACACACACACACACACACACACACACACACACACACACACACAAACGCACACACTCACACACCACTCATCCCCACACCACACACTTTGCCTGGTTTGAGATCAGGTACTCTTATTGATATTGTGCCCCTTCTCCCAATCCTTTTTATTATGTAGTAGTCCATTGTATGGATTACCATTATTTGCTTAACCATCCATTTATGGAAGAACATCTTGGTTGTTTCCAGTTTAAGGTAATTATTAGTATGGCTGCCGTAACATTCACATATAGGTTTGAGTGAATGTAAGTTTTGATTTCTCTTGGGTAAATATGCAAGAATAGGATATTTCTGGACATATAGTAAGTCATATGTTTAATTTTATAAGAAACCATCCAACTGTTTTCAGAATAGATGTACCAGTTTTCATTCCCATCAACCATATATAAAAGCAGTGGTGCTGAATCCTAGTCAGCATTTGGAATTGTCAGTTTTTAGGTGGGTTGGTAGCCATTCTAAGAGATGTGTGGTGGTATCATACAATGGTTTTAATTTCCATTTCCCTAATGACTAATAATGTTGAACATGTTTTCATATACTTATTTGCCATGCATATATCTTGGTTTGTAAAGTGTCTACTTAGATCTCTGCCCACTTTTAACATGAAGTATTACTGAATTTGAGTTCCTTATATATGCTGTTAAAAAAAGTCCTTTTTTAGAAATGTGACTTGCAAATATTTCTTCTAGTCTGTAGGCTTTTCATTCTCTTAGCACTATTTTTCACAGACCAAAGTTTCAATTTTGATAAAGCCAAATTTTTCAACTGTTTCCCTTTCTATAAACTACTGGAATCCTTAGTAAAACTCTTTGCCTAACCCAGATCACAGAGATTTTCTCCTATTCTTTTCTTTAGAAGTTTTATAGTTTCAAGTTTTATTTATGTATATGATTCATTTTGAGTACATTTTTGTATATGGTGTTTGTGTACTGACATTCAATAGTTCCAGCACTATCTGTTGACAAGATGGTCCTTTCTCCTTTGAGTTGCCTTTGCATCTTTGTCAGAAACCAATTGACTGTATTTGTGTGAATCAATTTCTGAGCTCTATTCTGTTCTATTTCTCTATGTGTCTATCTTTTCAGCAATACTATACTGTCTTGATTACTGAGAGAACAGATGTCTTAACAATGCTGACTCTCCTAATCCATGAACTTGGTATTTCTATTTATTTATGCCTATGATTAATTTTCAATGAAAGTTTTATAGTTTACATGATATAAATGGTACACATATTCTGTTAGATTTATACCTAAATATTTTCTGGGAGGTGCTATTATAAATGATACTTTAAAAACATTAAATTTCGAGTGTTCATTTATAGTATACAGATATACAGCTGAATTTGTATTCTGCAAACCTGCTAAATTCACTTATTAGTTCTAAGAGTTTTTTTTTTAAACTAGGTTTATTGGGGGAGATTTTCTAAAGTAGACTTACATCATCTATGAATAGAGACAGCTTTATTTCTTTCTTTTAAATCTGCATGCCTTTTCTTTTCTTTCTTTTTTTTTTTGGCTTTACTGCGGTAACTAGATGGCTTTTAAAATTAGTGGGTATAAGTTTGAGAAAAAACAGTATATTTGTATAGATTCAAAACCTATTCCCCAAGATATTTCATAAGTATAAAGTAGAAAGTAGCAATTTTACAGTGGAGAAACACGGGAAATATCATCTTAACCAAATGATCAAGGTTAATGCGACCTGTAACATATTGACATAATGTACTCCATGCTAATGCACTAAAATAGGCGTTTAAATTCTACAGTATTTTTGTGGGGAAAAAAAAAACAATCTAAATATGAGAAAATATCACAGAAACTCAAATTGAGACATTCTACAAAATAACTAGCCAATACCCTTCAAAAGTGTCAATAGTCATGAAAGATGCGAAAAGACTGCACAACTGTTCACAGACAATTAAATGGCATTAGGATCCTAGAATGGATTTTGGAATGGGAAAAAAGACATTCAAGGAAAACTGACACCTAAACAAGGTATATGGTTTAGTTAATAGTACTGTATCAATGCTAATTTCTTAGTTTTGGTAAATTGAATCAAGATTATGAAAGACGTTAACATTAGGGTGAAGAGTAGACAGGAACTCTCTGTACTATGTTCGCAAATTTTTTGTAAGTCTAAAATTACTTAAAAATAAAAGAATGAACAAAATGTTTAGCTCCTATATTGGGAAGAGACCATAGGAAAACATGAATTGAAACAGGAAAAACAAATTTGGAGGCTACTAAGGTATCCCAGGCAACAGAAAATGGTTTCCTGGATTGGAACCGTAGCAACTGAGCAGCTTGGATTCTGGATACATTTTAAACAGTATTTACTCCAAGACTTAAAGCTTTAGAAATACAGCAATATGGATTATTAATAATAAAATAAAGTTACAAATGGAATAAAAAAGGACAATGTTCTAAATTCACAAACTGTTGAAGGACTAGTTGTCCACTGGAAAATACATAGAAAGGTCACTCCAAGAAAAACTAATGCTACTTACTACTATTTTTAGTACCAAACATCTAACCTCTAGGCAATACTTAGCAGGGCCATGTGTAAATTACAAGGTCTACTGGGCCCTCTAGTCTAGATTTTTCTGACGGTGAGAAAAAAGCAGAGAAAGAGAGGAAGCAAAAAGGAAAACAGATGCTAGAATCCAGATTCAGTATGTATAGCTTCTACGAAAAGGTACAAATCCTAGTACTCAGGTCCAACTTAAAACGTCTTACTGAAAAACAGTGTTAAGAATAAGGAAAAAGGTATGTCTTGACCTTTCCTGAAGCCTAGGGTGTATAATCAGCTTTACTGATTCCAAGGTTCAGGATTTGTGATCCACCATTAAGGGGTGGTGGTGATCATTAGGATATATCTTCTATAAAATCTTCAATGGCTTCCTACATGTGACGGGGAAAAGGCAAACTCTTAGGAACTGCATAACTAAGGCTGCATCATAAACATGTTTTTAAGAACAGTGAGTTTGCCTGAAGCTAGGGATGTGCATAGAGGAGTAAGCAGAAGTAAGGCTGTATAGCTAGGTATGGCTGGACCCCTGGATTCCTATTCTAAGAGTTTGGCTTTAGTTTTACCTTTCTCTACTTAGTTTCAGGTCATCACAGTTCATATAGCCAACTTCTGAAATGATATGTCATTTATTATTTTGTTTACTTTGAACTTGGCCAATTTAATTTAGTGTTATGTATATATCCTGTTTTGTTTGACAGATTAATGCAATATGGTGTAGTGAGTTGAAAGAACTTTGAAGATTGACAGAGCTAGGCTACAATTACACAAATCTTTTAATGATAATCTTAGTTTTCTCATCTAGAAAATAATATTCATTTTAAAAGGCCATTGTTAAGATTAAATTTGATAATGCATATAGAGATCTACAATTCATAAGAAATAATCTATACAGTATAATCTCTCATCCATTTAAGACTATCAAGTCCACCAATGTAAAATATAACTTAAACTTCTGTATATAAGAAATGTTTACAGCATAAAATTTATTAATTCATAAAATCTTAGAACAAAAAAGGACTACATTGAAAACTGTCCAGCCTATACTCCTAGATTTAACTATGAAAGCTTCAATCAGGCCTGCCGCAGTGGCTCAAGCCTATAATCCCAGCACTTTGGGAGGCTGAGGTGAGAGGAATGCCTGATCTCAAGGGTTCAAAACCAGCCCGGGCAACTTGGTGAGACCTCTTATCTACTACAAATCAAAAACGAAGACGGGCATGGTAGTGCGTGGCTGCAGCCTATAGTTCTAGCTACTTAGAGGCTGAGGCAGAAGGATCGCCTGAACTCAGCAGGTTGAGGCTGTGGTAGCTGAGAGCATGCCACTGTACTTCAGTCTGGACGACAGAGTGAGACTCCAACTCAAAGAAAAGAAAAAAACAAAACACAAACACACTTCAAGCATTCACAGCATGCTGTAAGTAAATAACTGTCTTCAACACCCGATACCTAAAAAGGCTATCTTAAATTCAGTTATGTCATTAAAATCCTTTATTAAATGTATTAAATCTTTCACACTTCACAAGGGTACCTGCATAATGAACATTTGTACCCCACATCTTTATTTTATTATTATTATTATTATTAATATTTTTTTGAGTTGGAGTCTCACTCTGTAGCCCAGACTAGAGTGCAGTGGCTGCTCCCAGCCACCACAGCCTCGACATGCTGGGCTCCGGCGATCCTTCTGCCTCAGTCTTCCAAGTAGCTGGAACTACAGGTGTGTGGTACCACACCCAGCTAATTTTTTGATTTATTGTAGAGATGAGGTCTCACCAAGTTGCCCTGGCGGGTCTCGAACCCACGGGCTCAAGCAATCCACTCACCTCGGCCTCCCAAAGCGCAGGATTACAGGCTGAGCCACTGAGCCCGGTCCCACATCTTTAAAATAAAAAGAAAAGAAAAGAAAAGAAAATGCTAAGAAAACATGAATTTTTAAAAATTAAAATGACAATGTTAATTTCCCTCCTTTTATTCTTTTAATAACTGGGATGTCAAAGATTGATGAACTGCTATTTTTAAAAGTACACAAAGATTTCAGAAACTTACAACAATAAAAGCATTATTAATTAGGAAGTACTACAATAAGATGAAATTGGCCTAACTAACTCAAAAATCAACTTGAGATAAAAGGGCTGAAATCTGATTGACTGACTGACAATAAGGAAAGCATTTAGAAATGTAATGGCAAACTGGTCAGAGTCTACTGGAGAAATCTTATAACTCCCATAAAGTCATTCACCGTAGTAGCTAGTCCCAATGTGTCCCTGACTCAATATACACCCCTTACATCTTATTCTTATTACAGATTTTGAAATCTAAGCTATACTATACTTAATTATAAACAAAAATCAGCTTGAATGTAAACACTAATGAACACAACTGAAGGTACAGTTTAAATGTCACAATTATAGTATTAAAATGTTAACTTGTAGTCATCTAAAATAAAACAAGATTCAAGAGATGAGTGATTACTTCAAGAGACCAAACCTAAGAGTAATTGGTCTTCCTGAGGCAGAAAGAGACACAGAAACCACCTGGGAACAAACTTTCCATGAGATTATTTAAGAAAATTTCCCTTATCTAATCAGTGATGCAAAAATTCAAACACAAGAGATTCAGAGAACCCCTGCAAGACAACAAATGAGAAGAACAACACCCAGACACATAATAATTCACCTAAACAAAGTAGGTATGAAAGAACAAATCCTAAAGGCAATAAGAGAAAAAGGCCAGATCACCTACCATGGAAGACCAATCAGAATAGCAGCAGATTTATCTATAGAAACTCTGTAGGCTAGGAGAGCTTGGAGCCCTATCTTCAAAGTCCTAAAAGATAAGCAATTTGAAGCAAGAACAACCTACCCAGCCAAGTTAAGCCTCATCAGCGAGGGAGAATTAAAATCTTTCCCAGATATCCAATCCCTAACAACTTATGCTGCCTCCAGACCACTTCTACATGAAACACTTAAGAAAGTACTAAACACAGAAGAAAAGGAAAAAAAACCAACGTTCTTCACAAAAGTACAGGAAAAAGAATAAAATACACATGAACCAACTCCAAAACCAAAAGCAAGACAAAAAAACCAAGTGAAAGAACAACTCTTTAAGAACTCTATGATAGGGACCAACTCTCACATTTCAATAATTAGTCTGAATGTGAATGGACTAAATGCACCACTGAAAAGACATAGAATGGCAAAATGGATAAAATATCACCAGGAGCAATATACTGCCTTCAAGAGACCCATCTCACTAGAAAGGACACGCACAGACTCAAAGTAAGAGGAAGGGAAACAAATTTTCAGGCAAATGGAACACAAAAGAAAGGAGGAGTCACGATCCTAATTTCAGACAAAATACCATTTAAGCTATCAAAAATAATTTAAAAAGATACAGAAGGCCACTACATAATGAGAAAAGGTTCACTCCATCAACAAGAAATATCTATCCCTAAACATATATGCACCCAACATGGGAGCGCCAACTTTCATAAAGCAGCTTCTAGGAAGACTAAAGAAAGATATTGACTCTAACACCATCATAACTGGGGACTTTAATACCTGACTCACAATCCTAGACAGATCATCAGAACAAAAAATCAGCAATGAGATCTGGAACCTCAATGTGACTCTTGACCAAATGGACTTAATTGATACCTACAGCACACTCCACCCAATGATGACAGAATGTACATTCTACTCAGCAACGCATGGAACGTACTCTAAGATCAACCACATACTTGGCCATAAATCAAGCATAAACAAATTTCAAAAGATCAAAATTTTGTCATACCTTCTCAGACCACAGTGTAATAAAAATAAACATCAACACCAACAAGCTCCCCCCCAAACCCACAAAGACATGGAAACTAAACAGCATGATAATGAACAACACCTTGGTCAGCAATGAAATACAAACAGAGATTAAAAGATACCTGGAAACAAATGAAAATGAAGAGACATCTTACCAAAATCTCTAGGACATTATGAAAGCTGTAGTAATAGGGGAATTCATATCCCTACAAATGCACATGAAGAAAATGGAAGGATCACAAATCAACAGCCTAACAAGTCACCTTAGGAAGCTGGAAAAGCAAGATCACCAAAACCCTAACTGCAGCAGAAGAATCCAGATCACCAAAATAAAAGCCCAAATGCGGGACATAGAAGAGAAAAGATAATACAAAAAAATCAATGCAACAAAAGCAGGTTCTTTGAAAGGATAAACAAAATCGATGATCACCTAGCTAGACTGACCAAGAAAAAAGAGAAAACGCCCAAATAAATACAATCAGAAACACAAAAGATGAAGTCACATCTGACCCTGAAGAAATACAAAAGATCATTAGAGACTGCTATATACACCTGTATGGAAACAAACTTGAAAACCTTAAAGAAATGGAAGACTTTCTGATATCACAAAACCTGCCTAGGTTGAAACAAGAAGAAATCGAGACCCTAAATAGACCAATAATAATCAAGGAAATTGATTATGTAATAAGAAAACTACCTACAAAAAAAAAAAAAAAGCCCTGGACTAGATTACTTTCCAGCAGAATTCTGTATGACATTTAAGGAGGAGCTGATATCAATCCTACTGAAAGTATTCCAAGTGATTGAGAAAAATGAAACCCCCCCCAATCATTCCATGAAGCTAACATCACATTGATACCCAAGCCAGGTAAAGACCCAACAAAGAAAGAGAACTACAGGCCAATATCTTTGATAAAAATAGATGTCAAAATACTCAAGAAGATCCTAGCAAACCGGATTCAACAACACATCTCAAAAATCATCCATCATGACCAAGTAGGCTTCATCCCTGGGACGCAAGGCTGGTTCATTCTCAAGACAGTAAATGTAATTGAATACATCAACAGACACCAGAACAAAAACCATATGATTATATCATTAGATGCAGAAAAAGCTTTTGATAAAATTCAGCACCCCTTCCTGATAAAAACCCTCGAACTCCTAGGCATACATGGAACATACCTCAAAATAGTAAAAGCCATCTACGAGAAACCCACAGCTAGCATACTCCTAAACAGACAAAAGTTGGAACCATTTCCCCTGAAAACTGGAACAAGATAAGGATGCCCACTCTCTCCCCTCCTATTCAATATAGTATTGGAAGTCCTAGCTGGAGCAATCAGAAAAGAGAAGGCGATCAGGGGTATCCAAATAGGAAAAGAGGAAGTCAAGTTATCCCTCTTTGCTGACGACATGATTGTGTACCTTGAAAACCCAAGAGAATCTGTCAAAAGCCTCCTTGCACTGATAAAGGACTTTGGCAAAGTCTCAGGGTATAAAATAAATGTGCAAAAGACAATTGCATTTCTTTACACCAATAATAAACAAACAGAAACCCAAATAAAAAACACAATCCCATTCACAATGGCCACATAAAAAAATGAAATACCTTGGCATCTTCCTAAACAGAGATGTGAAAGACCTTTACAATGAAAACTACAAAACACTGCTCAAGGAAATCAAGGATGACACAGACAAGTGGAAAAATATCCCATGCTCATGGATTGGTAGAATCAACATTATAAAGATGTCCATTCTACCTAAGGCAATCTACAGATTTAATGCAATACCCATCAAATTACCAGCAACATTCTCTCAGACCTAGAAAAAACAATACAGGAATTCATATGGAAACACAAACGACCAAGAATAGCCAGAACAATCCTCAGCAAAAAAAAAAACAACAAAGCAGGAGGTATCACACTACCAGACTTCAAACTTTACTATAGAGCTACAATAACCAAAACAGCTTGGTATTGGTACAGGAACAGGCATATAGACCAATGGAATAGAATCAAGATTCCAGAAGCAAAACCTCAATTTCTCAACCAACTCATCTTCAACAAAGCC
>NW_007260294.1:23494-30310 GCF_000164805.1 Carlito syrichta | reverse complement strand
CAGTCAGAATGGCAATTATCAATAACTCAAAAAATAACAGTTGCTGGAGAGGGTGTGGTGAAAAGGGAACGCTTATACACTGTTGGTGGGAATGCAAACTAGTGCAACCTCTGTGGAAAACAGTCTGGTGATTCCTAGAAGCTCTAAATATCGACCTCCCATATGACCCCACAATCCCCCTACTGGGAATATACCCTGAAGAACTCAAATCACTTTATGAAAAACATACCTGCACACGTATGTTTATCGCAGCATTGTTCACAATAGCAAGAACCTGGAACCAACCATGTTGTCCATCAAAAGAGGACTGGGTAAAAAAATGTGGTACATATACATGATGGAATACTACATAGCCATAAAAAAGAACAAAATCATGAATTTCGCAGCAACCTGGATGGAACTAGAGTCTATAATAGTGAGTGACCTCTCACAGAAACAAAGATCTGAGTATCACATGTTGTTACTCATATAGTGGACCTTGAACATCTATCGTGATACTATAAGAAAAGGATTGACAGTGGTGGGAAACTATGGGGGGAGTGGAAGGGAGGTGGGATTAACAATAGTAAATATCTGTCTGGGGACAGGGAGACACCCCTTATCAACAAGTGTGCCTGAACGAAATATATTTGCATACCTAACCCTTAACTGTATCCCACAATACCAAAATAAAAAATATTGATTAATAAAAAAATACTAAAATAAAAAATAAAACAAGAAATAACAAAAGCAACCCATACTTACCTTCATGAAAAAAATGACAAGTTTACAAATGTTGTCTTTTAAAAATGAATTATAATATGTAGACCCATAGGAATACAAATGACTACATTTAAATCACCCAAGCCTGTCCTTCCAATTTTAACACTGAAAGTTTTTGAAGATCTATGGTTTGTTAGTCAAGACTTCGTCTTCCTCATTAGATTATAAGGAATCTATTTTATTGTTCTCATCCAAGTCTAATGCTGCAGTAAGACTAGAATTTATATCACTGAATGCACACTGGTTCTTGGCACCTCTAAGCAATGTATTGTTTAATGCAGGGATCAGCAAGCTTTTTTTGTATATATGACTTTTTGTTATATCTCAAAAGTCATAAGAGACACCTAAAAGAATGGCATGGCTGTATTCAATAAAATCTTATTTATAAAAACAGGCAGGGGGATTTGGCCTATGGCCCATACTTTGCCAATACCTGGTTTGGTCAAAGGAACATACGACAGTTAGAACAACTGGGTTGGAACCCACACCTACTTCCTACTTCTGTCACAAATCACTTAACCTCTCCTTACCAAAGTAATTGGTAAAGAGTTAGTTGTTGCCTTTGAAGACCCCATTACTCATTCTTTTTTAAAAAAACTGTGACATCTGAAGGAAAATTTCACCATCTTTATGTTCTATAACAATGATAACATACACCTGGTAATCTAGACTTTATTAGGTGTCTGACTTCGGCAAGTTAAAAATCCCCATATATAATTTTAAACTATAACCTTAACTAGGATTAATTCTATTTTCATTATTTTTCTAATTCATTGCCAGTATTAATAAAAGTCTCTTCTATGTAACTGCATTCACAAATACAACTATGTGTTGCTTAATGACGAGGCTATGTTCTGAGAAATGCATCATTAGATGATTTCATCATTGTGTGAACATCATAGAGTATTAACACTAACCTAAATGGTATAGTCTACTATATATCTAGGGTATATGGTACGGTCTATTGCTCCTGGGTACAAACCTGTACAGCATGTCACTGTACTAAATACTGCAGGCAACTGTAACACAATGGTAAGCATCAGTGTATCTAAACAGAAAAGGTAGTATAAAAATAAGGTATAAAAGACAAAAAAAAGGGTATACCTGTATAGGATGTTTACTACAAATGGAGCTTGGAAGCTTGAAAGTTGCTCTGGGTTAGACAGTGAGTGATGATGAGTGAATGTGAGGTCCTAAGACATTACTGGACACTATTGTAGATTTTATAAACACTACATACCTAGCTATACTAAATTTATGTTTAAAATAAAGTAATTGCACAATGATGTTATAGGTCAGCAGGTGACAGGATTTTTTTGGCTCCATTGTAATCTTATGAGATCACCTCATAGAATCATTACGTAGCACATGACAATCCTAAGTGAAAAGAACATATTAATCGAGTTCAGAAGTACAAAACCAGGAGACAGATCTCACATTGGGAGTATATGCAAAACACACACACACACACACACACACACACACACACACACACACACACACTCTTGGCAGACAGCAAAGCGGTCTTAGTCTGAAATGTTGCTAAAAATGAAATCTGGTTTAAGAGACTTAGGGTTTAGCTTACAAAATTGCAAATTAAGTTGAAGTCCAATGTGGCTTTGCTCTAGAATACCCATAGTCTACAGAAAAATTTCTGAGTATTACAGACTAGTGAAAACGATCTGAGCTGAGAAAAACCTTTTAACAAAAAAAGTAACTTCCCTGTAATATGCATTTCAGAATTAGAACAAACTTTTGTTATTTCAGCATCTTAAAACAGCAAGATTCAAAGTGAAATGGTGATATAAAAAACGTATTATCATGATAGCAACTTAAAAAAATCAATGGCAGCCGGGCTCCGGTGGCTCAGCCTGTAATCCCGCGCCTTTGGGAGGCTGAGGTGAGTGGATTGCCTGAGCCTGCGGGTTCGAGACCCGCCTGGGCAGCGAGACCTCATCTCTACAATAAATCAAAAAATCAGCCGGGTGTGGTAGCGCATGCCTGTAATTCCGGCTACTTGGAAGGCTGAGGCGGAAGGATCACCGGAGCCCAGCAGGTCGAGGCTGTGGTGGCCGGGAGCGGCCACTGCACTCCAGTCTGGGCGACAGAGTGAGACTCCAACTCACAAAAAAAACAAACAAACAAACAAACAAAAAAAATCAATGGCAGTGTGGCTGTCTGAGGTATTTCAGTAAGCAAGGAGATAATCTAACATATTTTCGCTCCTTTTTGATACTTTTTAGATTTACATAGCTTTCACAGTGTAGAAAAGGATACCACCATTAGAAATAGAAGAAATGAAAATAACTGCAAAAGCTATTTTCAAAAGATGCTTCTTTTTGCCAAACTGGCAAATAAATACTGAAAATAGCTAGTATGAGGTCCACAAGTAGAAAATTGTCCAAACTCAGATGTAACTACTGTATGAAACATCACTCTTATTTTTCTATTTCCTATTAAAACAGAATTACCCATATTGATCACAGCTTTCCAAGTAAGTAAATTTTTCAGATAGCTGAAATTTTTCTTAGGCAGTATTTGGCTCTTATACATTTGACTTTTCAACTACTCAAAATGTTATGTACCATACTTTAACTTCCCCTTCACAAATATTTTTCAAGCTTTTAATTCAGAATTTCATATACTGACAGAAAAGTACACATTTCAGGCTTGAATGCTATGGTGCTGTCAGTGAGTAGCTTAATTTCAGCACCTTTTGCATCTCTTTTATTCATCAGTGTTTGCTTTTGCAATTTTTGTAAATTGTCTTTATTTCAAAAACATAAGTAAAAATGTTGAATTGGAAAGGTTTAACTTGGAATTAGGAAGCCTAGGTCACAAAGCGATGCATTTGAGACAAAAAGAAAAGTTCACCTATGCCCTCAAAGGTGAAACTTTAGCATCAAAGTGAGGCCCCTCTAAACTGAAATCAATCATATTTTCAATAAAAAATGCTAAAAAATTATACACAAGGGGGAAGTCTCCCCAAACTCCCCCAGAATTATCTTTTGGAGGAGAGGCCCCTTGTAAAACTTGGAGTTTGTTCCCCAGATCAAACAGTCAGCCAAAGTTTTTATCTGGAAGTTTTGAGAAGGTTGCATCACAATTTGTCAGAGAAATGCCTGAGTTGTGGCAAACAGGTGACTGGTTCTTCCACCATGACAATGCACATGCCCATACCATGCAGAATATTCCACAGTTTTTGGCCAAAAAAGGCATGACTCCTATGCCCCACCCTCCCTATTCACCTAGAGCAACTTCCTCCCTCCTTGAAAACGTCCTCAAATTTGACAGAGCTGGAAGAGGTAAAACAAAAAAAAATGGCAGAAGCACTAAAAAGCATCAAAATCGACACGTTCAAAAACTGTTTTGAGCAGTGGAAAAAATCCACAGGTGTACTGCATTGAATGGAGTGTACTTTGAAGGTGACTAAAGTTTAAACATGTAAGCATAAATACATAATTTTTTATAAATAAATTTTAAGTTTTTTAGATCCCCCCTGAAGGGTGCAGGAAGCGACCAGAGGGGTGGCTCCAAAATGGCGTCGACAGACCAGACAACAAAGGCCCTAGGTCCCGGCTTCTGTGAGCACAATTCCCCGTGCGCGCGAATTTCAAACATTCCCATGCACGAATTTCAAACCTGCAAGCCTCCAATCTGTAGGCAGCTTTGTTATGTGTCGAATAGGACTATAACACGGCGTTGGACCCACCCTGCTCCCATGCAGCTCCTCCAACAGGAACATAGCATGGCCCCTTCCGGCCCCTGTCAGGCTGATAAATACAGCCCTCTCCCCACAACTCTCTCTCTCTCAGTCTCTCTTTCTCTCTCTCTCTCTCTCCCTCTCTGCAGCTCTCTCCCCACCTCTGTCCCACTTCCTCTCTCTCTCTTACGCTCTCTCTCTCTCTCTCTTTTTCTTTTTCCCATTACAGATCCCCTCTGTAACAGCCACTTTAATAAATCTCTTGGTCCTGGCCTGGTGTGAAGTCATTACTGGCGCCAAACTTCTTTCATTGGTGCCGTGACTCAGATTGGGTGCTCCCTTGCCTTTGTGCGGGTGTATTCCCGTAGGCAGGATCCCTGACCTGGCGCCAGTGGCCACTCCAGCCCTCCTGGACCTTCGCCACCATTTTGAACGTGTGAACTGCATCCACCAGCGACCACTGGATAGGTGAGTTCCCCAGACATGGAAGCCTGAAACTTGCCTGGTATTCCCGGGGGGAACTGGCCATTAATTATCCGGCAGCCCCTCCGGCCCCAGGGCGAGGGGGAATGCACCCCGCCTCAGCCTTCACGGCCACAGCGGACCCTATAGTCTTCCTCTTCTCTTTCAGCTCTCTAAACCCTTAAAACTCCTATGGCTGTTGGGCTGCAGCAGGCCCCAGGGGTTCCACGTCTGCCAACCCACAGCAGCCTCCATATAATTCTCCCCCCCCAAGGAATCCAACAGCTGTTGGGGTGCAGCGGACCCCAGGGGTCCCAAGTCTGCTGACCCACAGTGGATTCTGAAGGACTCACATATCTGTCAGGTAACAGGGAGCCTTGGAGGCTCCATGTTTGTTGCCCCACAGGAAGCCCTATTCGACTGGCAGGAATCTCGAACAAGCTCCCATCCGCCGCCCGGTCAAGTGCTTTCCGTCTGGTTCAAAAATTCTTGAGCAAGGTGCCTTGACCCCCTCGGTTCTCCAGGAGGACCCTGGTTGTGCCAAACCCCTGCGTCGACAGGCTTTGCCACAGCCACACTTCTTGGACAGCCAAGTCTTCGGGGGACGCCCTGTTTAGTCTACCTGTCTCACCATGGGAGGCTCATCATCCCTGCCGTCCGATTCTCCTCTTAAATGCCTCTTAAACAATCTCACTATCCTTTCTCTGTCCCCTGATATTAAACCCAAATGCCTAATTTGCCTCTGCACACAGGACTGGCCTACATATCTCTTAGACAATCAAAATCAGTGGCCCCCTCAATCCTGATATTATTCGGGACTTATATAATTTCTGTGAGCGTTCAAAACGGTGGGTAGAGATCCCCTATATTCAGTCCTTTTCTCTCCTCCGTGAACATCCTTACCTGTGTCTCAACTGTAACCCCTCTAACTTCCACTCTCAACTCATGCTAACATCTACTGTTTCTCTTACAACTTCTCTTCCTCCCATTGTTCCATGCACATGTGAGCCTCCTCCTCTAAGTTCCCCCCCCCACAGACCATGCAAGTTCCATTTCTGCTCCCTCCTCCTCCATCTCAGATTTCAATCCTGCAGATAAGCCCACACCTGACAGGCAACCTAAGGCTTCCTCGCCCCCACCTTCCTCTTCAGCCCTACCCACTTCTGCTCCAGCAGTTCAACCTATATATCCTCCCCCTCCAACCGTTCCCCAGTGTAGTCCTCCGGTAACCTGATCCAAGGCTGCACCGGTCATCCTAGCAGGTTACTAATATTGATTTAAACTCTATAAAGGGACAAACTCTTTTGGCTATATATTTTATCTCCCAGTCAGCAGTGGGTATTAGGCGCAAACTCCAAAAATTAAAAAAGGGCCCACAAACCGCTCAATTAGAGCTATTAGACATGGCCTCTAAAATCTTTAACAACCAAAAGGAGGAAAGAATACAGGACCACCAACATAAGCAGGAAGCATTTCAGCTTTTATCTACCACTTTAGCAGAAAAATTCACCACTGATAATCTTCCACCCCAGATGGTCAATAGCAGAAGGGGTACACAGCCCCCTTCCCAGGTTTTTCGATGCTGTCAAAATGGGCATATGGCCAAAGACTGTCAAGCCCTGCCCACCAGCAAAACCTTGTCCCAAATGGAAACAGCATGGACATTGGGCTCATAATTGTCTCGTTCGCCTAGCCGGAGGAGAGCACATGGCCCAGAGGCTTGCGGCAATTAAGGGACATCAGGCATCTTACACAATCTCAAAAGGGGATCTCTTGGGCTTGCTCAAGTCAGATTGACTCGCCCCTAACTTGGTAGCCCCAATGTCTTCAGAACAAACTATTAAACCAACCGAGCCTAGGGTGGAAATATCAGTAGCTGGCAGGGTTAT
>NW_007260294.1:0-23364 GCF_000164805.1 Carlito syrichta | reverse complement strand
AAGGGGACATTATGACAAAAATTAAAACTCATATTATTCTTTACCCTGAGCCATCACCACTGTGCTTTTTGGGTGCCTTTTGTATAGCTTTAAATTTCCCTAATAGTTTCACGTTGGATCCTATCTAAGCCCTTCCACTGCATATAAACTTATTGCTTTCGTTAAAACTCTAAGGTTAGGAAAAATGTAAAGAAAGTTGTTGGTGTAAGGTATGTTTTTAGTAAGAAAGGATAAAGAAAAGATAAAAATTGTATAGGAAAGAATCTTGTATGGTACATTTTTATTGTATAATAGAATGGCTGGTTAAAGAAAGTATAGAACAAAAATAGGAGGTTTAAGCATGTCAAAAAATGCTGTGAACATGTCGAAAAATGGTATAAGTATGTCGAACATGGTAGGTGAAAGTTTGTGAAAAGAAGTAAAAGAAATCCTGTAAACACTCGAAGCTACAAAAAAGGTTTAATTAGCCCTCCCCCCTACTGTCTTGGTTACAAAAGAGCGAGGTTTTTTCCTTTTCAAAATTGTTGGACTATCATTTTGGCTAAATAAGTAACTTTTACAATAACTACTGTGATTTTGTGTTATAACATGCTTTTGAAAACTTTGCTACTTAAATTCTTCAAGTTCTTAATTCAGTCTCTAGGGTGAGATAAGCAGCAAGCTCCAAAAACCACACCTACCCCACTCCCTTCTAAATTGCCTAAAGGCCAGGTAAATTAATTTCACTAACATTGCCAAATTGCTAACAAACTTTAAAATCTCCTTCCAGGTACAAAGATTACTATCCAACATAGGATGAGTGACAAAATAACCTGGACTTCACTCTCTAGCACATCAATTGTTATAAAAGTATAACAGCACTTAACTTTTCTTTTAGATATGCTCTCTTCCAGGTTTTCTGTCTACCTCCACAGCCTGCTCCAGGACAGCTGGTTACTACCATCCTTGTGCTCATTAGAAGACTGGCCAGAACAAGTTGCTGTTCTACACTTACAAGGAACCTTCATGGAACTCTCACCTGTGGAAACCTACACCTTCAGCGCCTACTTTTGGGTCCTGCTCTGGCTGGTTCTGCACCCTTCCACCACCTTACCCCCACAACACCCCCGCCCAGCAGGAAGTAGTCAGAAAGAGTAACGACGCCCCTCCCCATAAAAAACAGAAAAGGTGAGAATGAAGGGTGCAGGAAGCAACCAGAGGGGTGACTCCCAAAATAGCGCCGACACACCAGACAACAAAGGCCCTAGGTCCCGGCTTCTGTGAGCCCAATTCCCCGCGCGCGCGAATTTTAAACCTTCCCACACACGAATTTCAAACCTGCAAGCCTCCAATCCGTAGCCAGCTTTGTTATGTGTCCAATAGGACTGTAACATGGCGTTGGCCCCACCCTGCTCCCATGCAATAGGAACTACTCCAATAGGAACATAGCACAGCCCCTTCCGGCCCCTATCAGGCTAATACAGCCCTCTCCCCACAACTCTCTCTCTCTCAATCTCTCTCTCTCTCTCTCTGTCACTCTCTCCCTCTCTGCAGCTCTCTCCCTGCCTCTCTCCCACTTCCTCTCTCTCTCTTACTCTCTCTCTTTTTCTTTTTTCCCGTTACAGATCCCCTCTGTAACAGCCGCTTTAATAAATCTTTTGGTCTTGGCCAGGTGTGGAGTCATTACTGGCGCTGAACTTCTTTCACCCCCCTTGTATGTATGGAAGTTTAAAACCTTGCAGTCAAAAACTGTTTAAAAAAAAATCAATTTTTACTGTTTATAAGCAGCAGTAAAAAAAGTTTTAAAAAGTGAATTATAACTAGGAATTTTATGCTTACTCTTCAAGGAACTTATTTGCTCCCTAACATATCAGTAATAATTATATACATAAAAATTAGTACAAGCTTGCAAAATAATATTAAAAAATTCTTTCTCATGTCAACTATAAAAACAAACTCAAAATTGCTATGGTACACATCTTTTTAGATTATCTTCTTCATTAAAGTCCTCACTCTACCACCCACTGTTTTAAAGTCACAGAGTCTTTCAAAATTTGCTCTGTCTTCTATTATGAGGTACTATTTAAAAATTATCATTACCATGGAGAAAACCTAGATGTATTATATTGTGTCAGAGTATAAAACTTTTCACTTCTAGGAGTTCTCATTTTTCTTCTTCACTGTTTTGCTGAACCTAAATTTATCAAGTTAATCTAAATTTATTCAGGATAACAATTTCAGCCTCATTTGTCTGAGGACAGTTCTACCCTATTACATGGGAAAGAGTTAATAAGGCAGGATTGAGACAGCTATCCTTAGAAAGGCCTGTTTGCAAGACTGCCTCATGACTGGTGTGTCTAGAAACCTGGATTTCCGGAGGGTTCCCATTATTTCCTAACTAATGTAAGTGGCTCAGCATTTGTACAAATGAATCACCTGCCATTTTTCTGGGAGCCTGAAACTTGGTACATGTTAGACAGAAAATGCCTATGTGACCAGTTTTCAATAAAATCCTCGGGCACTGAATTTCTAATGAGCTTCTTTGGTGGACAACATTTCACACATTTAATAGTTCAATAATGGAGAAATTAAGCATACTATGTATGACACCATGAGAAGAGGACTCTTGGAAGCTTGTGCTTGGTTTCCTCTGGGCTTCACTCCATGCTCTTTTTTCCTTTGCTCATTTTGCTTCAAATCTTTTTGCTGTAATAAATTTTAGCTGTGAAGTATATGCTGAGTCTTGTGATTCCCCTAAGAGAATCACTGAAGTTGGGGGTAGTCTTGAGGACTCCTGAACAGTGTTATCACAAGTAGGATTCAACAGACTATCTCAATAAAATATGGTGAAAGCACTGTTGGGGAAAGGATGAAGAGGTACAGTATGAAGAGTTTTTGATGCCTAGGTATTACCCAGAGTATGAAACAGCAGATAAGTGGCTTTCTGTTATGAGAGATAAAAGCTGCCAGTGAAACCTGAAAATGATAGATCCAATGCCAGGATCTTCTGCTGATCTCCTGACAGCTTTGCTATATTGGCTAAAGAAGGCTGGGAGGGGGGGTGGAGGTGGGCACATCCTGGGTGATATCTTTTGTTTCTGTTCTTTCCTGCAGGTGGGAGGAGAGATAATAGGCCCAAACATTTCCAAAGGTGAGCTTTGGGTGGGCCAAAAATGTTATAAGTTTACATTGTTTTCTACTCCAAGTTTGAGGAAAGAAGTTTAAATCAATTCCCAGGGCTGAAGAAAAGTTTTAGATAAATTCACAGAAACAAAAACAGGGAGGAGTGCCTTCCAAGAATTTCTTCAGCATAGCTGCTGCTGCACCAACCCCATACTCCTGCATCCTGGCTGGATCTACACCAATGTCCCCAACCCAACAACTGCAATGTAAATGTATACAAGTAACTTTATTGCTAGGAACTTAAATAAATGTGTGATTATTTCAGGAAAATGTTATATGCTTATAAGGTCATCCCTATCAGGAAAAGCTGAAAAATTGTTAATGGGACAAAACTGTTTTGCTTTTTGCTGTTGGTTAGCAGACTGCAGCTTAAAGATGTTGAATATTAGAAATAGAGTAAGTTTCCATAACTGATGACTTTTGCCTACTGGAGCTTTGCAAAAAAGGAGACAATACAAAAGGAGAGGCAATCTGTAGATGTAGGTTCACTTTTAGAGTTTTAAAAGCCAGTTTTTAGTTGCTAATGAACTCTAATGAAATCAGATGCCTGACCCTTAGAGGTTGATAATTCTTGAGCCTGACGTGCCTTTTTTTTGGAGGGGATCAACTTGGACTAGATAAAAAGGGCTTAAGGAAGCCCCACCTGTTACTTGAACTTGGAATTCAGCTTTCAGGCCCTGCAGAGTCTTAGTTTTCTTGCTGCAAAAGACTAGTTGCTAGCTCTGTAGGATTCTAAATTCACAGGTCCTATTTGCCTATGCCTGACTATAAGCTAAAACCTGATACTATCTGATATGGGCTGCTCCAGCCTCACCATGAGCTCTGCTGAACTAAAAGCAGATATAGGCTCAATAAACAGAATTCAGATTATAGGTCTTGTGGAGATTTAGGACACCCCTCTGTGGTCCTAAACCATTAAAAACAACAGAGATGCCAGCTGGATTGTTCAGGCAGATCCATATGCCCACAGCAAAGGTCTTATTCCCTGATGGGGCAATCTAAAATTGTTGATCTGCTGATTGACTCCATATTTCCAATGCGGTGTGGCTAATTCCTTTTTAAATTTCTGATTCTTGCCAAAAGATACAAGTTGGGGCACATCACAGTGAGTATGAGTCCTTCATCTACTCCTGACAGATAGAATCCTGGACTCTCTCTAGGCTATGTCTCATAGCTTCTGATTTGTGTTCAGGTTTCCCAATTAGCTGCTATTTACAACAATATACTGACAGACCTGACTCTACTTCTCTTACCTTCCTCCTGGCACACACATCTTAGTGAGACAGTTTGATTTTTATAGGACGTTTCCCCCAAAAAAGGGATTGTTTTTATCCTAGGCTGCTCACTAGATTGCAGATCAGGAAAAGAGAAGGGAAAGTTATGTAAATTCATTACAAAATTTTTTGAAAATTCAGGAGTTCAGCCTGACCAATTCCTGAATATAATGTGTCTCTATTCAAATTCTATAAAAATATTCTTCTACGAAAATGTTTTTGTCCATCTTGCACTCAATCCTTCTGGATAAAAAATATGGGTGAGAGAAAGAGATAACTGAGAAACAGTAAAGTTAAGATTGCTAAATGGTACATACTCATTTTGTAACAATAGACACCAAACAAAAACATGGCACCTGGGGAAGCAAAGAAAAGGGTTTTCGTGATCTTTGTTTTCAGAACTGTTTTTGGAAAAGTTCCCTCTTCCTAAAGGAAAACTACTCATGCTGCCTTTCCAAGTGTCTCGAGAACTTTGAATTCAAACTGGCTGCTGATGAGCCTATGATCAGACCTGACAGCCTAGATTATGAGACATCAGAGGTGGACCCAGTTGCTGTACTTTCACACAGCACATCTCTAGATGTCATCCACACATGTGAGGTGAAAGAACTGATATCATGGACTAGGAAATCTGTTTGGAACTGATTGCCTTTAGGTATTTCAGAAACCAAACACTAAACTGAATTAACTGGCAGAAGACTCAATGATGAGAAGTCATACTGGGGACTGCCTAACTAATACAGATACTCCTTGGCTTGGGTTATGTTCCAATAAAGTCAATATAAGTCAAAAATATCATCAGCAAAAAATGCATTTTGTACTCCAATAAACCCATCATAAAGCCGGAAAAATGTAATTCAAACCATTGTGTCAGGAGCCGCAATCACTAGTAAAACTAAGGTAAAAGGAACGTGAAAACAGGAAAAACGCCGGCTGGGAGCAAGCCCCAGTAAAATGCGGCCATAATGGAGGCAAAGCCCCATGGATCCTGTTGACGGACCTTCCCTAACTTTGAAGGATTGCGTGCATAGGCTTGAGAATGTTCCCTCTTTAATTGAGATAATAGATGCACAAACGGATGATGGCACTTGACAGCAAAAATTATACATAGGCATAACGGAGGTGAGATTGCAGCAAAAAAGGGTGCCCCTTAGGGTATGTAAGGATGTTTTTCAGTAAACAGCAGGAGGCCGAGAAGAATGAGTCGGTCACTTCCTCATAAACAACAGACCCCAGCTGAAAGCTGGTGGAAAACAACCATTTGAGATAAAAAATAGGTTAAGATATTTTAGGATTAAATAAGTAATTTAATGAAGATAGAATTTAGAATATTAATAATAAGATAGTAAGATAAGATAAACTAGTAAGATAAGAGATATATAATAGTATAAGTGACAGTTAAGAAAATATAGAGACATAGGATAGAAATAAGATTAATAGAAATAAATATATAGTAGTAAGTAAGTTTAAATAAGACTTAGGGTTAAGGTTTAGCTTTATAGGGTAAGGATATTATAGGCCTATAATAGTAAATACTTATGAGAAAGTTAGGAAGAAAACCAGGATGTTCATAAATGTTTGGCTTAAGAAAAACACCATCTGTGGTTGAAATTGTTAAAGGTCAACCTTATTGTGAGTGCAAAAAGGATGTACGTGGGCATTTGGTTAGTAACATAAGATACATTTGTGGGTACAGGGCTGAGTGGAAAACCTATATAAGCTTGTGGAAAATAAAATAAAAATTGGCAGAGTCTTGAGCTCTCCCCAGGAAGAGGATTCCTGTCGTTTTCGTCTTTTCTTTTTCGCCGTTTAATGATTCTCCCGTCTCAAGCCCTGACACTCTCCTTGAGCTGGACTCCAGCACCATCAGAAGTCAAGGAATGTCTGTATGCATCTTCCTTAGAGAATCTAACAATTGTGAATGCTTTGCTTCTAGGGGTACTATCTGTGGTCTCCAGAACTGCAACTCTTTCATGTATACTGCTGAAAATTCAGACTGATGCACACAGGTCACTTTCAACTTATCCAGATTTGTGCTGTCTGAATTGATGCCTAAGGCCACATTAAAAAAGAAATTTAAATGCAGAAACTTAAGGTGGAAGCCACCTGGCTTTCTATGATAGACTTTTATAACTAATGAAAATTTCAATTGGCCAAATTCTGGAAATTTAAAGGCCACAGCTATCAAGATACCTTGGTCAAGTGCTAAGGGAGCAGAATGTACAGAAAAGAGTTAAGGCCTGGGACAGCTATCCTTAGAAAGGCCTGCTGGCAAGACTGGCCCATGGTTAGTATCTGGAAAGATAAATATGTCTTAAGCCTAGAATTGTACTTCTAAATATATTCATCTCATATATTATCTACTATATGTATTTTCTATACAAAAATTTACTTCTATATATAAATGAGATATAACAAAAACAACTTTTAACAAGCTAAAAATATCAAGGTGCATCTATGTACAAAGGGTAGTTTTGCAAAACTTTTGTTTTATTTATTTTTATTTTTTATAATCAATATTTTTATTATGATATTGTGGGGTACAGTTAAGGGTTAGGTATACAAATACATTTCGTTCAGGCACCCTTGTTGGTAAGAGGTGTTTCCCCGTCCCCAGACAGATATTTACTACTGTTAATTCCATCTCACCCCCTGATAGTTTCCCACTACTGTCAGTCATTTTCTTATAGTATTACATTGGATGTTCAAGGTCCACTATATGAGTGAGAACATGTGATACTCAGATCTTTGTTTCTGTGAGAGGTCACTCAGTATTATAGACTCTAGTTCCATCCAGGTTGCTGCAAAATTCATGATTTTGTTCTTTTTTATGACTGCGTAGTATTCCATCATGTATATGTACCACATTTTTTTAATCCAGTCTTCTTTTGATGGGTAGCATGGTTGTATCCAGGTTCTTGCTATTGTGAACAATGCTGTGATAAACATACGTGTGCTGGTATCTTTTTTATAGAGTGATTTGAGTTCTTCAGCATATATTCCTAGTAGGGGGATTGCGGGGTCATATGGGAGGTTGATATTTAGAGCTTTTAGGAATTGCCACATTGCTTTCCACAGAGGTTGCACTAGTTTACACTCCTACCAACAGTGTAAGTGTTCCCTTTTCGCCACACCCTCTCCAGCAGCTGTTATTTTTTGAGTTGTTGATAATTGCTATTCTGACTGGAGTTAGGTGGTATCTCAGTGTGGTTTTGATTTGCATCTCCCTGACGATTAGTGAGGTTGAACATTTCTTCATGTGTCTGTTGGCTGCTCGGATGTCTTAATTATATATATAGAGAGATATAAATGTAGATATGTCACACAAATACATACGTATATACTAGATTATGAAATAAATTATTTTGTACTATGGGTTATAATTTTTAAAAATTAAGATATTGTTATAGGATAACTTCTAATAGGTATACAAAAAGATATGCACAATGAGACTTATCTTGGCATTATCTATAATATTTATGATAGCAGGGCTTAGGTAGTCAGCAAGTGCCACTGTGATACAAAACTGACTAGGTGGTTTCATTGACGACGCCAACTGTCAGAATCTTTAGGTCCATTCTTCCAGGCTAAGTGGAGGAAGGAAGCTGGGGGAGGTCTCAACATTTAGAATGTGTACCTCTACTTAACCCCATTTCCAGAATGGTGCATCACCCTCAGCTCTATACCTGGGCTTTCTAGCACACTTTCCCCAGGCTAATATTCTGTCTTCTTCCTGCCATTTGAGATTGGATGACCTTTTCATTATGTAGGACTTCCCTCCCATTTTGCAATGCTAATTGTCCCTGACTTCTGCCCATTAAATACCTGTAGTGTTTCTCAGACATTATTATAATTTTTAAAACTCTAAGTATTCTAGATACTCTGGTGGGGTGGTGGTGGACAGTCACAACCCAGACTCATAGTAAGAAATCATTAAAACTATCGAGGACAATAGTTTTATAATATCTGTTCATTTGATTTAAAGTAGACTTGCATGAGAAATATCTAAGTGCAGAAATGTCTATGTTTTATACTCCTAAGTAAACATGTATAACTGAAAACTTATTCAGTATATCCCTGAAATCCCATTACATGACAGTAAATTAAGAAAAAAGGACAAATGCACAAAGTCAAAAAGAGCAAAAGAGAAAACAAGAGCAAATGAAAAACTTCAAAAAAGGCTATGAAAGCTGGAAAGCACATACACAAAAGGCAACTACATAGTAAAGCACTGAGTAAGCAAGTTCATACCTAATTCTAAACTAAGAAAAATAAAAGCAGGCTGCTTTGTGCTAAAGAACACCAAAATAGCACAGGAAATGTAGACATAGGTAGCTCTGAAGGATGGGATGTGGCTAAAAACAGCAGAGACTGAAAAGTTTTATAAGGACCAGATACTCTGCCCCAATCCATAAAAGGTCTGACAATTAACTTTACAACTTGCCACCATGCGCTTATGTTGGCAGCACTGTACAAACAACTCAGTAAGGTTTCATAACCTTGGTATATCAGTGTCTCACAGTAGTGTTAGTGTCAACGTATGGCAGTATCTTGCTGAGTGGCGTTCATTATTGTTGCAAATTTTTGTGTGCCGTCGCGAGAATGTCAGAGCTTGATTTAAAGTAACGAACAAACATGAAATTTCTTGTTAAACTTGACAAAAGTGGAAGTGAAATCAAGGGCATGATAGTCCAAGTTTATGGGGATAATGCCATGAAGAAAATGGCAGTGTACAAATTGATTAAGTGTTTTTCTGAGGGGAGAGAAAGCATCACTGATGAAGAGAGGTCAGGATGGCCAGTAACAAGCAGAACTGATGAAAACATTGCAAAAATTCATCAAACTGTGCATCGAAATCATCAGCTGACTGTGAGAAGCACAGCAGACTAAATAAACATCAACAGAGAAACAGTTTGGAAAATCTTAACTGAATATCTTGGCATGGGAAAGGTGTATGTAAAAATGGTCCCAAAGGAGCTTTTTCAGCAGGACAATGCACCAGCTCACACAGTACTGTCTGTGAGGGAGTTATTAGCCAATAAGCAAATAAGTATATTGGAACAACCTCCCTACTCAACTGATCTGGTCCCAATGACTTTTTCA
Source organism: Carlito syrichta (assembly GCF_000164805.1). Classification (NCBI taxonomy): domain Eukaryota; kingdom Metazoa; phylum Chordata; class Mammalia; order Primates; family Tarsiidae; genus Carlito; species Carlito syrichta. The sequence continues at coordinate 13,825 of NW_007260294.1, read as the reverse complement.
TTACCTGAAGATAAAGGAAATACTGAAAGGAAGGCATTCTAATGACATTCAGGAAATCAAAGGTAATATGACAACAGCTCTGATGGCCATTCCCGAAAAATAGCTCAAAAATTGCTTGGATGGATGGACTAGGCATCAAGGGGAGTACTTCAAAGATGACCGCTGTGATATTCAGCAATGAGGTATACAGCACTTTTTCTAGGATGAGTTTGTGAACTTAATTGTGAGACCTCATACAGCTAAGCGATTGCTTTTGTTCTGAAACACTTATGCTTTTTTCTTAACAACAACAACAAAAGGAACCAAGTAAAATTGCCAGGTTTACAAAAGCATATATGATAAATGTAAGCGGTAAACAATCCCACGCATCTAAAATACAATTTGCCCATAGAAAACCCTTCAAAATTGTAGTTACAGTAAAATGTTTTAAAAGACACACCCAAATAATAAGTTAACAGTATTTACAATCTTAGATTTTTATTACAATCAAATTTTGACCTAAGTATAAACTAGTTTTTATTACTGATTTTTCAGACATATTTCTTACTGCTCTAAGATCTTAGGTTCTATTTTTCTTTTTCTTTTCTTTTTTTTTTTTTTGAGTTGGAGTCTCTCACTCTATCGCCCAGACTGGAGTGCAGTGGCCGCTCCCGGCCATTGCAGCCTCGACCCACTGGGCTCCAGCGATCCTTCCGCCTAAGCCTTCCAAGTAGCTTGAACTACAGGCGTGTGCTACCACACCCGGCTAATTTTTTGATTTACTGTAGAGATGAGGTCTCGCCAAGTTGCCCAGGCGGGTCTTGAACCTGCGGGCTCAGGCAATCCACTCATCTCAGCCTCCCAAAGCGCGGGATTACAGGCTGAGCCACTGAGCTTGGTTTGCTTTTGCTTTTTCTATACACAGTGCCTACAGTGCATTGTACACAATCAGTACAAATTTTAAAAATTATTTATAGGCACCTGAATTTTAGGAATACATAATTATACCAATAGATCTGAGGGGGGAGGTAATATAAATTCTTGATTAAAAACAGAAAAAATTAACTATTAAAAAACTGTCTGAGGTCGGGCTCAGTGGCTCAGCCTGTACTCCCAGCACTTTGGGAGGCCAAGGAGAGTGGGTTGCCCGAGGCTGTGGGCAACTTGGTGAGACCTCGTCTCTGCAATAAATAAAAAATTAGCTAGGCGTGGTAGCGTGTGCCTATCGTTCCAGCTACTTGGAAAGCTGAGGTAGAAGAATTGCCGGAGCCCAGCAGGTTGATGCTGAGGTGGCCGTGAGCCTGGGCAATGGAGTGAGACTCCAGTTCAAAAAAGAAACCAAAAAAAACTCAAAACTGTCTGAAACATAAACTAATCTTAATTAGTGAATCTTTAAGGCGGTCCTTTTGTAAGTGCTATAAACTCCATTCCCACTGTATTTGTTCTGACCTGCCAACCTCTCCTGCCTAATTTACCACAATGATCTTCTACCTATCCTCCCTACTTCAACTTCATCTTCATCAATGATTCTAGAAGTGATTTCTTTAGCAATGATTCCCACTATTTAGGCAATGCAAATTTGGCCATGACACACAAGAGGAACTCTGTTGGGTAATCAAGGAAAGGTTTCTGGATCCTAAAATGAAATTCATAGTAAGAAATCATTTCTTCTGTTTCTGGATGCTGTCTAGAGACAGAAAGGAAAAAGCTGAAAGTGGAAGAAGGGAATATACAAAGAAGCCTGGTTCTTTATGATGTCACTGAACCGCTGAATTAACCAACCCTTGAACCATCTTAGTTGGGTTGATTTTGTTGAGTAAGAAGATAAATCTTTCTCATTGTTTATGACATTTTGTGTGAGAAAATAAAGTTCTCATGGTTTATGACCGAATAAGTTTTCTCTTACTTGAATCTGAAAGCATTCTAATACATACATTATGTTTCTCTCTTGCATAATTTTGATTTTCCTGGAATTGATAACTATCTTTTTTGCACTTATATAACATTTTGGTCAACAATGCACTGCATATATGATGACGCCCTCATAAGATTATAATACTATATTTTAGTTTTCTAGTAGCCTATGACAAATGACAAAAAGAAAATTAGAGGTAAATTTTTTTGACCTTTTCTTCTACTCTCTCATTTTAGAAGATTGCTGACAATTCTGAAGTAATTACTATATTTTGGCTTACAATGCTATTGTTGGGTGTCTTAACTGTCAATACGTTTTGGTCCTGTTCTTTGTGGAACTTTTCAGAATCATCTCTTTATCCCTCAATGGATATCCACGGTACTGAAATTTCAGTGACATGCATTGATGTGTTTTTTTTTTTTTGTGATAAGATATATATACCATAAAATTTACCATTTTAACCATTTTTAGGCATACAGTTTGGTGGCATTAAGTATATTCACAATATTGCACAACCAACACAATCACCCATCTCCAAAACTTTTTCATTTTCCAAAACTGAAAGTCTGTATCCATTAAACATTAACTCCTTTCCCCTTTCTCTTCTCCCAGTCCCCAGCCACTACCATTCTATTTTCTATCTCTATGAAGTCAGGTGGCTCTTTTTGTAATCCACTTTTTCCAATATGGAGATGGATCTCCTTATTCAGTTCTGGTACAAATTCTTTGATTATTTCTGTTTCTCCATTTCATTTCTCTGCTGTACTTTTCTGGGACTCCTATTACTTAAATAAGATCTCCTAGCTAGATCCTTTAATTTTCTAATCTTTCTCTCATCATCTATCTCTTTACCCTTCTGTTCTACTTTCATGGAAATCTCTTTAACTTCATCTTCCAAGTATTCTACTGAATTTAGACTCCAGTCATCACAGTTTAATCTCTACAGCTCTATTGTGTTATTGGTTGCTCCTTTTCCTATAGTATCCTGTATTTTGTACCATGGTGTAACATTTCACCTTTATGAAGCCATTAAATATTCCTTTAAAAACATTTTCTAGGCCAACATGATTAGAGACATCAATTCTCCCCAAATTGATCTACAAATTTAATGCAATTACACTCCAACTACATGCAGAAATTTTGATAGATATGGACAAGCTTATTCTAAACTTTGTACAGAAAGCAAAGAAACTAGAATAACAAACAATTTTTAAAAAGAATAAAGTTAAAGGAAACACACTAACTGATGTTTAAGATAATCTAAAGTCAATAATTAAGATAGTATGCTGCTGGCAGAGGGATAGACATAGACTTATGAAACAGAAAACAGAGTTCAGAAATACACCCCTACAAATATGGTCAATTCATTTTTGACAATGGTACAAAAGCAATTTGGGGGGAAAGGACAGTTTTTTCAACAAATGGTGTTAGAACACGTGCAAAAAAATAAATAACCATAAACTAAGATGCAAAGGTAACTTACACAAAAATTCACTAGAAACTGGATCACATATATAAAACTACAGACTATATAAGACTTATAAAACTATATAAGACTTAAAACTATAAAAAAGAAAACATAAGAGACAATCTTCAGGACCTGGGCTATATATTTTCATGAAGTAATGAAGGACAGAATGTAACAGCCAGTAAAACCTAAAAAAGGTATGAAAAATTAAGATTAGAGCTTTCTTGCATCCTGAAGAAATGGCAGCAGGATGAATGTAAGTGCTATAAGTGCTACAGTGACTCTTTCAAATTTAAAAGTTAGGACACAATTCAAAACATGACCTGACAATAGGGAACGATACCTGAAATGAAAAATCCAAAACATATGACTTCCACAGCAAGTACATAAAATTCAAACCTTGTTTAGCCAAGAGAAACTGAGTAAGAGAGCAAAGTGCTTTCATGGAACCTAAAGGTAGTTATTAAGCACTGGCTACGTAAAAATACTAAAATCTACAAAACCCTCAAAAATCAAACCAGGACCAATACTCTCAAACCAGACTTAAAGGGGGAAACAAATATTAACATTTATTGGAGAATATGGAAGAAGGCATGGTTTAAAGTTATAAATCATGATATAAAGTCATCTAAAAGCAAAATGTGTACCAAAATGTTATTATGACTGTTAGGAAACACCAGTCAATGAAAGCAATTAGCAATTCATATACCTTATAGAGGATAAAAGGATGCTTAATTATTACTCAAAAAGTACAAAGCAAAAATAAAAAAAATCAGTCAAACAGTCATTTTAAGTCCAAACAAGAGGTGTAGAACATATAATTTGATAAAAGAAAGAAGCAGAATAAATGCTGGAAGTCAATGATTCGTAGCCTATGCTAGAACCACAGGAAAAGGATACTCTTCTAGGAAGATAAAGCAGTAAACTCATGGAACAAATATTTATCAACCACTTATGTACCAGGCATTATTCTAGGTGTAGGGGGACACAGGAGGAACAAAATAAATGCAAATCACAGTTGTTTTAGAAAGTAAAGCCAGGAAGAAGAATTATTGTTGGGATGTCCTAATGTTTAAAAGGGTAGTCAGGGAATGTCTTTCGAAGGTGACATTTGAGTAAAGAGCTGAAGGAGGTGAAGTAGTGAGCCATGTGGTATCAAGGGAAGAATATTCCAGGTATAGGAAACAGCCAGTGCACAGACACATGCCCTATGTGTTCAAGTAATAAAAAGGAGGTCAGTATTACTGGAGTAAAGAGAGTGAGGAGGAAAGTAGTAGGACATGAATTCAAGAGAAGTAATGGGGGCAGGCAAACTGTTTAGGCAGGGTCTTGAAGGTCAATATAAATCACTATACTTTTATCCTGGGTGAAAAGGGAAGTCAATGGAGGGTTTTTAGCAGAGAAGCAAAATGACCTGACTTACATTTAACAGGACCAGCCTGGCTGTCGTTGAGAAGATTAATGGGGATGAAAGGAAAGAGTAGAGCAGGGAGACCATTTAGGAAGTGGCTGCACTAATCCAAGTATAAGATGATGGCAGCTTGAATGCAGAGGGTAGCAGTGATGATGGTGAATACTGGACGGATGCTGAAGGGAAAAGCAGAAAGTATTTGCTAACAGATTGGAAGTAGAAGTGAGAGACAAGGGAAAGATAAGAATGACTGTAAAGGCTTGGCCTGAGCACCTGGAAGGGAAGGGTCACCATTACTAAGAGGAGAGGGTTATAGGAGGTGAGGTTTGAGTGTGACACGGGAGATTCGCTTATATTTAAACGAGTTACAGTTGAAAAGCCTATTAGATATTAGTAGGTAAGCAAAAGAATATACAAGTCTGAAGCTGAAGTGTGAAGTCTGGGCTGGAAATACAGCTTGGAAGTTCACAATGTATAGATAGTATTAAAATGCTTGTACAAAAAGTTTACAAAGATATAAACCTGTTGATATTTTCCACATATATTTTTCCAAATTTAAAATGCCGAGATTTTTCTCCTGCCTATCTGGAATACTGAATCATAAGTTATTTAATATGTAGATGTCAAACAGGACACAAAAATTTTAGAACACAGAAATTCAATTAGGGAGACAGAAGTAAACACAAGTGAAGGGCATGAGGATAAGTAAGGTGGTTAAAAAGGGTAAAAAGAATCATGGAGAAAGTCAAATACTATACAACTTTTAGGTTACAAACTGGCATATAGACATTATTGTATGTGCTATATTTAAAAATGGTTCTTGATGTGTGGTTGATGTCACCTGGGTCTAAGGGCAAAAAATTCCAAATTATATGGTTGCTTTTAAATCATACCATAGATGAGAACCTCCTGAGTAAATGGACCTGCACCCTGTCTTTTCCCACTCCAATTCATCCTGCACATGACTGTTAGATTAATCTTCCTATGTTCATTCAACTTTGTTTTTGCCTTCTCTTATGAGCTAAGGTTTGGAATGATAGTTTCATCCATTTTTAAGAAATTGTCCCACCCATCCAGGCTTTCCCCATCAGAGTTCCTCATCTAAAGCACAGAATACAGAAAAATGAGTTGAGAAACTATTTCTAAAATCCTCCCAATGATTGTCTACAACTAAGACCATTCTAGAGGCATAGGATGATAGTTTCTTACAACAGAAAACAGCAGTACCAGCTGCACCTGAGAACTTGTTAGAAATGAACACTCTCAGGCCCCAACCAGACTTACAAAATTTGTAACTTTGGGATTGGGGCCCCCAAAATCTGTGTTTTAACAAGCATTCCAAATGATTCTGATACAGGCTAAACTTTGTCTCTGCCAAGACCAGGGTTTATTTCTTCACAGAGGATCTCTGGCTTAGAGCATTAAGGTTCAATTATCTCAAAGAATGTCAATTGACATGTCAATTATGTCAAAGATGTCAAAGAATCAATTATGTCAATTATGTCAAAGAATGTCAATAGACTATAATTCTTGAATTGAAACCTTTTTTATCCTGCTTTCTCTTCCCTTGTGCATCTGGCATTTAACTCATATTCAGAGTTTTTGAATAGTTAAAAATTCACAAGTATTCCCTCCCTCTAGGTTTCCCTGTTTCTCCTCATTCTGTGAGAACAAATTATCAATCCAACCTTTATACTCCCTTCCTAGTTCTCCCGATTTTATAGAAAAAGTAATGTTTTTTCTAATCAGAACATATATTCTAACTTTTAAAGTAATTCTGTGGATATCATGTTAAGTCACACCTCAGAGCAAGAAAGATTCAGATTATTTATCTAAATGCATCACCATGCTGATAAGAAAATGCTCACATTTCAGAGCAAGAAAGACTCAGATTATTTATCTAAATGCATCAACATGCTGATAAGAAAATATGGCTATGCAGGTCATACGGCAAGCACATCTCTTATAGAAATAAAGATTAAAGGATAATATTATATTATCTCTAGCTACCTTTATCTGGTCTGAGTCTAAACAGCTAGTTTCATAGATTTCAGTAAATGTTAGAAGGGTTGAAAGAGAAATACAATAATCTTTATTTTTATAACTCCTTTCTAGGAATAAAAACATCATCAGGAGCCACTAATACTTATTATCATGCATGCTTTTCTTATTCCCTACTCTGTATTAAGTATGGAATAAAGAACCTTAACAAGAATGCTATCCAGCTACTTAATGACATGGCATGTCTTGTCCCTCACTGTTCTATAACGGACATTAATCTCAAGATTGTTCGTAGTACCTGCTTCATTGTGACAATTTTCCTGACCAACATTTATTTTCCTGGTAATACTCTAACCAACAGAGACTGCCTAGAGAAAGCCAGAGTGGGGTTTGTATGATACTTTGCTCCCAAGTTGGAAACCACTGTAATTGTACTCTAATCTTATTTCATAAGAGTTCTGAGGTAGCAAACATATCAAGAGGAAATAAGTGCTGTGGAAGGCAGTATAGTATACATAGAAAGGACATAGGCTACATAGAAAGGACATATGCTTTTGGGTTCAAGTCTTAATTCCAGCCATTACTTGCCCTCCTTTTATAAGACAGAGCCATTATAGTAGTATATTATGTCATATTGTTGATATCTAGTCTTTAGTTGTTGTTGTTGTGTGTGTGTGTGTGTGTGTGTGTGTGTGTGTATATATATATATATATATATTTTTTTTTTTTCTTTTGAGTTGGAGTGTCACTTTGTTGCCCAGGCTGGAGTGCAGTGGCATACTCATGGTCACTCCAGCGAAGACCTATGGGCTGAGGTGATCCTTCCACCTCAGCCTTCCAAGTAGCTGGAACTACAGGCATGTGCTACCATGCCTGGCTAATGTTTTGATTTATTGTAGAGATGAGGTCTCGCCATGTTGCCCAGGCTAGTCTCAAACCCACAGGCTCAGGCAATCCTTTCGTCTTGGCTTCCCAAAGTGCTGGGATTACAGGCTTGAGCCACTGCGCCTGGCCTAGTTATTATATTTTAAAATACAAGCTCCTTCAATGGGCAGGAAACAAATAGCAGAGTACCATATATTCTCACTCATAAGCAGACCTTGAACAATTATAATATAATAAGAAAGTAGTGGCAGTAGTGGGAAACTGTCAGGGGAGAGGGGTGGGATTGGCAGTTGAGGGAAACTGCTAGGGGAGGGAGGGGCATATCTCATCAACAAGGGTACCTGCATAATCAATGTTTGTATACCTAACCCTGAATTGTATCCCACATCTTTATAATAAAAAGAAAAAATAAAATACAAACTCCTTGAGAATAGGAATTATGTTTTCTCTATCCCCCCAAATTATATTTACACAGGTGCTCAGTACATATTTATTTAACTAAAACTGGAAATTTTAATATATCAGATATACTTCCTAATAGGTGCTCTTGTCTCCAGATGGCACCCACAACTGTATTTTCCCTACTACAACCAGATTAACCTTATCAAAGGGCAAATCTGATCTTGTCCAGTTCCATTTTATTTATTTATTCTTTTGAGTTGGAGTCTCACTCAGTCACCCAGACTGGAGTGCAGTGGCCGCTCCCAACACCGCAGCCTTGACCCGCTGGGCTCCGGGATCCTTCTGCTTCAGCCTTCCAAGTAGCTGGAACTACAGGCACACGCTACCACACCCGGCTCATTTTGATTTATTGTAGAGATGAGGTCTCACCAAGTTGCCTAGGCGGGTCTCGAACCCACGGGTTCAGGCAATCCACTCACCTCAGCCTCCCAAAGGCATGGGATTACAAGCTGAGCCACCGAGCCCAGCTAGTCCAGTTCCATTTTAAAACTTTCCAAAGGCTCCCAGCTCTAAGGAAAAGTCTCTGCCAAGACCAGTATTTACTTTTTTCATAGTCTATCTCTTACAACTCAGCCGGGCCCACTGAGCTACTAATAACTCCTAGAATGTTCTCCTCCTTACCCATTATAAAGTCCTCCCCAAAATGGATTACTCCTACTAATCATTCAGTATCAGCTTAAAAGTCATTTCTCTACCAAGTTCCCTGATCATAGGTCCCAATCCTCAAATAACTTAGATGTCCTGCCTCCCTAATTTGATAGTACACTCAACTTACCATTTAAAATTATAATTAAATATTTATCTGCTTCCCCAGTTATCTGGTAAACTCTTTGAGGACAAGGATCACACCATATTCGGTTTTATACCCACGATTTGCTTACAGAACAGAATAATTAAGTTCTGTGTTCCCAACAGTAATTTCCAATTTGAGAATATAATCTTGTTTATCTCCCCATTTGCTTGTAAATAACTTTGGAAAAAAAAAATTCTTACCATGGCAGCCCAGTTGGATAAAGGAAAAAAATTCTGGGGCTTTATTCTTCAAACACATTTATTACGCTACAGAAAGCAGAGTCAGCATTATTTTTTTCAAAGAATAGAAAGAAATATTTCACAAGAACTTGTTATTCTGGGGGCCTGCTTTATCTTGTCCCCATCCCTAGAGGTTACAGTCACCAAACTGGATATGATCCTCAGTTAAAACAAGCAAGCCATGGATGAAGAAAGAACAGAAAGAAGCCGCTGTTCAGCCTAGAATGCCATTTCAGGACCACAGGTGACAAGCCAGGATGACTAAACAAAAAGACAAATGAGCCTGCATTCCTCATGGCACTGTGGAGCCACCATACTGGCTTGGGACAGTCTACCTATAATTTGTCATTACCTGAGGAAAATAATCCTTTTAGTTTATACAACTATTTTTTTTGATTTCTGTGGCAGCAGAACATTTGACAGGAAGGTTGGGAGAAAATTTAGGGAAAAGTTTATATGATCTAGATAGGAGGCAGATATGCTCAAGACAGGGACATCAGAAGTCTCAGAAAAGAAGATAGATGATTACATGAAATGCCAAAATAAAAACTTATGGTAAATGATACCATAAATGTATCATAATATTACTCATAACAGAAGGCTAGCGACAACCTAGATGTCCAAAATGAACACAGTTAAGGTTTTAGGTATCTACTGCTACAGAACAAACCAACCTAAATTTAATGTCTCAAAACAATAAATTCTCATAATTTAGGTTAACTGGCTGTTTCTCTGCTGATTTCATCTCTGGTTCTCCTGTAGGTGCATTTAGCTAAAGGCTGTGCCAGATGAGTAGGTCCAAGACAACCAACCCACTTTCATGTCTGCTGTTTGGTGCTGGCTGTTGACTGGGCGTCCGTCCTCGTTCTTCTGCAAGACACCACTCATCTTCTTATAGGCCATACCAGCTTCCTTACTGGCAGTTGCAGGAAAGCATACCTAGAAGCCTTTTAAAGAGCTGGTTCCAGAACTCCAAGATCTCATCTACCATATTCATTGGCCAAAGTAAGTCACAAGGCCAGCCCAGACTTAAGAGATGGAGATACAGATTCCATCTCTAGATGGAAGCAGCAGCAAAGGCACATTGCAAAGAGGAATAGCACGATATGAGAAATGTATAACAGCTAAACATTTTACCATAGGCAGATAGATGCAGATGCAGGGGAGTGTGAGGGTCCCTGAATGTATATACATATTTATACACAATGAAATACTATATAAGCTGTTAAAAAGAATATAGTCTTCCAAGATATGGTAAGAAAAACAAACACTAGGCATAGAACATTTAATATGTTACCATTTCTCTGGGGGAAAATTATGTATATATTTATCACACATAAGTATGTGTGTGAATTCTTCAAATATATTTTAAAAATTACTATATATTGGGACATTGCAAAGGAGTCAGCATATTGGTTGAAGATGTAGGGTAGTGAAGATATGTTAGGAAGGCCAGCATAAGTGCAGGCCAAGTAGCCCAGAAGTGAGAACAACGGATGCTGCACAGAGTCATGGACAGAATGAAAGACTTTGGATCCATAAAGAGGCATCAGACAGCGAGCCAGTGGTCAATGACACATGATAGCAGAAGCAGACATAGGTAGGAGGCGATCTACATAGCAGAGAAAATGGTAGCCCACTGAGCAAGAAAGCAAAACAACAATGCAAATGACAAATATATTGACGTTTATGCAAAACCAAGTTTCCTGTTTCCAGAGAAGGCATTTATAAACACTGAAAGGGGGAAGGATAGGGTATTGGACTGGAATTGGAACTACAGGAACCGCCTTATGAAATATACAAAAAAACCTTGAAATTATTTATTAAAAATTGTGTATTTACTCTTACATGCTTAAACTTCAGTCACCTTCAAAGTACTATTCATTTGATGCAATAAACCTTAAGATGCTTTTTACTTTTCAAAACCGTTTCTGAACTCATCAGTTTTGATGCTTTTTAGTACTTTTGCTGTTTTTTGGTTTTTTTCTTCCACATCAGCAAAATGTTTCCCCTTTGAGGACTTTTCATCTGGGGAAACAAACAAAAGTCACTGGGGTGAGACTGGGTGAATAGGGAGGGTGGGGCATGGAGATCATGCCATTTTTAGTCAAAAGCTGAACACTCAGTGTGGTGTGAGCAGGTGTGCTCATAAATCATCCATCAAGAAGTGGGGAAACATGTTGAAAGAATCTTCCAAAAAAATTCACTGAAATCAAACACAGCCTTTCAAAACAATGGTAGGTGGTACACTGATGCCTGTGGGTTCTTGGAATTCTTCCATAGTGGGGAAAGTCTGTACTACAAGTGGGTCTCCCTCCAAAAGATAATTCTGAGCTTTTTGAGGGTACCCATCATATACACAAACAGGTACCTGTTACACACAGGTATTATACATGTATATGAGTGTATATATTGTACACATGTGTGTATATAAACCACATACGTGTCTTAATTCTATCCACTAAGAGGAGGCTTGGAAGCAATGACACACTAGTAGCACACTAAGCCCTCAAATCCTTGTTTTTAAATACCATCTTTGATCAAATAAAAACCACAAAAAACAAAAACAGAGATCTTGGAGAAATGGCTGATTCTAGGGCTAGTGCAGGCAAAGCACAAGATGAACCAGGAATAGCTTGTTCTGCCAGAAAGTCCTAAGGAAATGCAAAATAAATAAGATAGGAGCATGATAAATGGGCATAGGCGCCAGCTTGACGAGGTTCCCATTGGAACCTGATACAATTTTAAAAGCAAAATAAAAAATTATAAAAAGCAAAGTAACAAATTATAACATTGAATAAAATTAAAACTCATGAGTCTTTAATTAATAAATGAGGGAGAAAGTAGTACCTTATAATAAAATACCAACTAATACATGATGAAGAAATAATGCAAATAACGAAATACCATTTGGCCATCACCATAAAAAATGGTTAATTCAAGTGGAAGTCATCAATGACACTCACTAAAGCTGAGTGGAAGTGTAATGACAAAAAGGATACTGGTATAATTTTGGAATAAATCTCCACAAACATTAATCAATTACAAAGGACACAGAGATGATCATGCCAGCATCACTACTAGTGGCATGATTTGATGTCACATGGCTCTAGATGCAATGCACTGGGAAGGGCACAGCACCATTTCTGTGGAATTCCTGCTAGGAATGCATGACTGTCTGTGGTCATGAGGCAATATCATACAGATCTAGGGTAAAGGTCACCCTAGAGTACATAGGGTCTGTACTTTCTAAAATGGTGTGTAAAGAACATGAAAGATGAAAAACTGAGGCTGGAGAGATACAGAGAGACATGACAAGTAACTGTAAATGTATTCTTGGATAGGAACCCGGGTCAGAAAAGAAGAGATATTGTTGGGATAGCAGATTAAATTTGTATAGGTTCTTTGGACTAGATAGCAGTGCTGTCTGTACCTGTGTTGGTTTTCTGACTTGGAAGTTAATATGTAGGTTGTATAAAAGAGTGCCTTATTTTTTAAAAACAGCCACTATAGTGTTTAGGGGTGATGGGATACCATGTCTGGAGTTTGCTCCAAATGGGTTGGAAAAAGACTATAACGGGCAGGTATGTATTCATACATACACACACACATGCATGTATGTATGGCAGCAGAAAGAAAAAGAGGGCAGGCAATAGATGGAAGCATCAAAATATTAACAATGCAAGAAATCGGGTGAAGGAGACACAGGCGTTCTTTGCACTGTTCTTTTAAAATTGAAATTCTTTCAAAAATTTTTTTAAAAAATGTAAGATATGTAATATAACATCTAGTGATAGAACAAATGTGAATCAGTTATTGTCTAAGTATAGGAAATAGAATGAAAACCCTGGCTTCATATGTTATTTACATACCTTCCTTTACTGTACTCTGAGGGTATTCACTAACAAGGAGGGTAATGTTTTCACACCTACTTGGAGAACTAAGAGCATCTCAATGAACCTTCCTTTCTTTTTATGAATTTCAATTGGTTATATTACAGCTCAAGGAGGAAAGGAACCTTGACTTAATCTTTGTCCCAGCACCTAACACATCTATAATTTAGTCATGGTAATGTACTCGAACAGGAACACTACCCCTTGAATATCAAAAATTTTGCCACAATGAAAGGGAAGGACTGTCTAAGTCAAGTTAAAATATGTATGTGAGGCTGAAGATGGGGGGCGGGCGGGACATCAAGGATTAACTTTCTTAGGAATTTGAGGACAATTACCTGTCCTACAGTTCACAACAGAAGAGTAAAACAGAAGAGTAGTAATAAGAGGCATTAGCCTAAAGAATAGCAAACTGTTAGCAGCTTTTGATTGGAAAAAATAAAATAAAATGTTTAAGATACAAACAAGGCTTTTGGAGAAAGAAAAGATTTAACAATGGAAGACCAAGTTTAAAAAAGTTTTAAGGTAAGTGTGTGAAATATTGCTGATAAAGCATATGTCCTGCCAATAATAGATGAGTAGGATAATTTTCAAATCTGAAGGAATACATTTTCATTGCTGAAACCAAAACTCTCCAAGGCATTTAACAGTTGTCAAAATTAAACTCAAAACTTTTAAAAGCTGAATAGATTTCACATGGTTCAATACTCTACCCTTTCTGAAGAAAACATACATTTTTAGTACATTTTACAAGCTCTTGGTCCCATTGCTGAACTTAA
>NW_007260293.1:0-10442 GCF_000164805.1 Carlito syrichta | reverse complement strand
AAAAATAATAATCACCACCACCGCCACCACCACCACCCCTGCCACCCAGCTTGAAGATTCACCCACAGGTATGGGACAGGAAATGCACTTTCCTCCTGTCATTCACAGCAGGTTTCAAAGGTGGCCATCGGGTATGTCCATCCTGTGCCTTCGTCCACGAATTCCAGAAGGCTGGCCTCCACCACCCACACTCATGTCCCATGGCAAAGACGTGTGTGAACTCAAGGAACAGGCGGCCCCGATTTAGGGCTTCCTTTGGGCCAAGAATGATCAAAGCGGATCGGCAACACCACAGCCAAACCAGGTACCAGTCACCCAGTCTGCCACCTTCATGCAAGTGGGGAGTCACTTCCTCTCCCGATCACTCCATTGTCCACTGTCCATGCAGACCTGTGGCTGGGGAATCATGGATGCCCATCGTGATGGACTTGGGAGCCATAATTTTTATCGCTGAGCTCTCTGTCGGCTTGGCTGAGGTGTGTCAGCATGATTGTGGCTCCCGTGACCTTCACCAGCAGGGCTCTGGTGGTTGTCCTGCCTTGGCCTTTGAGCAGCTGGGATTCTGGGGGCCACCATACCTGACTCGATTTTGGAAACCTCTCACCGAGATGAGGTCCGTCGATATCACCCAGGCTGGTCTCCAACCCATGGTCCCAGGCAGCCTCCTGTTGGGCTCCCAGGGCACGGGTCTGATGGCCATGAGCCAGGGTGCCTGGTGTGGACTTGCAAGTTCTGTTCTTGGGGGTGATACAAATAAAAACTCAGGATGGAGGCCACTGGATCCCATGTAGTCAGGACTGTGGATGCCACCAGGCAAGACTCCAGTGTTTGCATTCTGGGGAGTGATGAGGTCTTGCTTCGTGGCCCAGACTGATCTCGAACTCCTGGGCTCCAGCGGTCCCCCACCTTGGCCTCCCAAAACCACAGTCCAATTGTCTGCCAATCAACCGTCTTTCAGGAACTCTAGGCCCAAGGCTGGGGCCTCTTTCCCAAATGATCTATATCTTTACACAATGATCCCAACTCCATACACAAATGGATGCTCTTCCTTTTTTAGCTTTTTTCATTTTTTCATTGAGTTGCAGTCCTACTCCATCTCCCAGGTTGGAGGGTGCTGCCTCACTCCAGGTTGTCCCAGCCTCAGCCTGCTGGGCTCCAGCAAGCCTTTCCTGGGGCTTCTGAGAAGTTAGAGTGACAGGTGCATGCCACCACGTCTGGTCATTTGGGATGGAGGATAGTAACCATTCTCGCCGCGGCACCCGGGCCAGTCTTGGCCCCGGGGCTTGGGGTGGCCGCTAGCCTTTGCCCCCCAAAGCACTGGGATGACAAGACTGAGCACCAGAGGTTAGGGCTGAAACGTTTCAAGCTTGGGGGACCCTCACTTGTAAGGGTTGGGGACAGAAGGACAGAGGGCAGAAGGTTTGTAGGAGAATGGATTTCTGTCTGTCTTTTTTCTTTCTTGCTTGCTTTTTTCTTTCTTTTCTTTCTTTTCTTTTTTCTTTCTTGCTTTCTTTTTTCTTTCTTTTCTTTTTTCTTTCTTGCTTTCTTTTTTCTCTTTTCTTTCTTTCCTTCTTTCTTTTTTTCTTTCTTTCTTTCTTTCTTTTTCTTTCTTTCTTTTATTTTCTCACTAGGATTCCCAGGCTGCTCTCAAACCACCCAAATCTGGCCATTCTCTCTGCCTGGGCCTCCAAAACTGCTGCAATCACAGGCTTTCCATGTGGTCAACATCCTGGCCTTCTTGCCTGGTCCTGAAATCTGGGGCAGAGGCTATCCTCCCGCCAAGGCCTGCCCTCATCCAAGGTTTTCTGGGTTTTGCTTGGGCTCGAGGTTGTGGTTTACTCTGGTCTCCAGCCCAATCTCAGCTCCCAGGCTTCGGCCATCTTCCCTTCTCAGCCTCTCTGAAGTGCCAAGGAGACAGGTGTGAGTTGTCCGGCTGGCCCTCCCAACGGTTTGAGAGTCACCAACTCCCTTTCCCCAAGACCACCCCTGGGATGAGTGAGCAGGTCCACCCTGGGTATCAAGGCAGGTGCAGGTGTAGGCACCCCAGCGGAGACATGCCCCTACACCAGGTGCTCCCACGTGGTGGGCTTAGCGTGTGAATCCAGCTGCCCTCTCCAGGGTCTGGGTCATCTGAAAGGAGCGGACCTCTTGGTAGGGCCCCAGGAGGGGTGTGAAACCTGGTCGCAGGGGCTTATGCTTGTCAACCCGTCACTTTGGATGGCCTGAGCCCTTGGGTTCGAGACCAGCCCAGGCAGCTTGGCGCAAGCTCATCTCTACAAGAAGCCAAAAAATGAGCCAAGCGTGGTGGCACATACTTCTCGTTTCACCCACTCAGGAGGTCATGGTGTGAGGATTGCCAGAGCCCAGCTGGTGGAGGCTGCGGTGGCCAAGAGCAGACCACTGCACTCCAGCCTGGGTGACAGTGCATGATGCTGACTCAGCAAGATGATACCAACTACCACTGCCACAACCACAGGCCAGGTTCAGTGGCTAAGCCTGGCATCCTGGCCCTTCAGAGACCGAGTCGAGTGAATGACCTGAGACTCTGGATTGAAGACCAGCTCAGGAGACTGAGTGAGACTTTGTCTCGGCCATCAAAAATAAAACCAGAGATTAGCTGGTCATGGTGTCACAGGCTTGTGGTTCCAGTCACTTGGGGGGAAGTTGCAGGACAAACGCCTGAGCCCGGCAGGTGGTTCCATGGTGACAGTGAGCGTGCCCTGAGCTAAGGCCTGGGTGACAGAGCATGATTTTGACTCCAAATAATAATACTCACCACCTCCACCACCCTTGCCACTTAGCAAGAGGAGTCACCCTCAGGGATGAGAGAGAAAAGGACACTTCCACCCCTGTCATTTGCGAGAGGTTTCTAAGGTGGCCACTGGTCAAGTCGGTCCCATGCCTTCAACCACACATCCCAGAAGGCCTGCCTCCACATTCCACAGCAAAGACATGTGTGAACTCATGGAACAGACAGCCCCAAGTTAGGGCAGCCGTCGTACACAGAATTATCAAACTGTTCCGGCAGTTCTGCTGCCAGCCCAGGTTCCGGTCACCCTGTCTGCCAAATTTGGGTGGGGGGGAGGGCACCTTCCTCTCCTGATCACTCCATCATCTCCTGCCTACGCATACCATTTGATGGTGGACCATGGATGCCAGTCGTGACGCACGTGGGAGGTGTCTTTTTTGTTTCTGGAGTCTCCATTGGCCTGGTAGGGTGTGGAGGCATGATCGTGGCTCCCGGAGCCTCAAACTGCGAGTTGTGGAGGTCCTCCTGCTTCAGCCCCCTAGCAGCCAGGACTCCGGGGGCCACCATGACAGACCTCATTTTGGGGACTTCTTGCTGAGATGAGGTCTGTCAATGTCACCTGGGCTCATCTCCGAACCCTGGGCTCAGGCATCCTCCCGCCTTGGCAGCCCAGGGCACAGGGCTGATGGCAGTGAGCCATGCTGCCAAGCCTGGAATCACACGTTCTGTTGGTGGGGGTGATGCAAAGGAACGCCCTGGGCTGGAGGCCTCCACATCTCTTGTAGCTGGGACCACAGACACAACCTTGCGTGACTCCAGTGTTTGTGGTCTGGGGAGTGACGAGATCTCATTGTGTGGCACAAGTTGGTCTCGAGCTCCTGGGCTTCAACAGTCCCCCACCTCAGCCTCCCAAAGCCACAGCCTGATTGTCTGCCGATGCACCATCTTTCAGGAACTCTAGGCCCCAGGCTGGGGCCTCCTTTCAAAATGATCTCTGGCTGTTCACAATGATCCCAACCCCATTCACAAATGGATGCTCTTCTTTCTTTTTCCTTTTTTCCTTTTTTCTTTTATTCGGAGTCTCACTTCATCACCCAGGTTGGAGGGCGATGCCTCACTTCCAGCTACGGCAGCTTTGGCCCGCTGTACTCCCTGGCCTTCTGAGGAACTGGAACAACAGGTGCACACCACCATGCCGGCTCTTTTGGGATGGAGGGTAAAGGCAAGTCTTGCTGAGGTGCCTGGGAAGGTCTCAGCCCATGGGCTCAGGCCAGACTCTGGCCTCGGCCTCCCTAAGCACTGGGATGGTGAGGCGGAGCTCCAGAACCCATCCTTGATCCTTGCTCGAAAACGAATTAGTAGGCCTGGTGCTTTAGGTCACGTTTGGAATCCCAGCACTCTGGGAGGCCGAGGTCAGAGAATGACTGGAGCCCAGGAGCCCAGGGGCATCCTGGCCCATGCAGGGAGAACCCATTTCTGCACCCATAAAAACAGGGGGTGTGGGAGCAAGGTGCCCATCTTCCTGGACACTCCAGAGGCTGAGGCAGAAGGATTGTCAGAGTCTGCAATTTTGAAGCTGGTGGTGAACGTCGGTCATGTCCCCGGGCCCCAGCCTGGGCCACAGATCTATATACCCTGTCTCCAAAAACATCAGAATCATACATAGATTTTCCACTGCACGTGGTGTGTTCAGAGGGTGACTGTCTTTAGAACCAGGACAAATGGGATGGGGGAGGAAATGTTCCCTGGTGAGGGATGTGTCCCTTGCCTTCTTGGTGGAAGGTCCTCAAGGCCAAGTTGGAGGGTTTGCTTGCCTGAGGCACATTTCACATCTTGGAGAGGAGAGCCAACAGGAACTCGGCCAGGGAGACTCGGAAAATCCCACACCAAAGTGGGGGCAGCCATGGGGGTGGTTTGTGGGTGAAAGGTGCCGAGCTTGGGGGGCCTTCACATGTGGGGGAGCGGGAGGGGAAAGACTGAGGGCAGAAGCTTTGCAGGAGAATGGATTTCTTTCTTTTTTTCTTTCCTTTCTTTCTACCTTCCTTACACTCTTTCTTTCTTTCTTTCTTTCTTTCTTTCTTTCTTTCTTTCTTTCTTTCTTTCTTTCTTTCTTTCTTTCTTTCTTTCTTTCCTCACTAAGTTGTCCAGGCTGCTCTCAAACCAGCCAACTCGGTTCATCCCCTCGGCACTGTCTCCCAAACTCCTGTGATCACAGGTTTTCCATTTCATTGACTTCCTGGTCTCCTGCCTGGTCTTGAACTCTGGGCCAGAGGCGATCCTCTTGCTGAGGTTTGCCTTCACTCAAGGTTTTCTGGATTTTACTTCTGGGGTCAAGGTTGTCTTGCTATTGTGTCCAGCCTGGTCTGGAACTCCCAGGCTCAGGCCATCTTCCCTTCTCAGCCTCCCCAAATGTCAAGGAGGCATGAGTGTGTCGCCGGCCATCCCTGACTCCCTGAAGGTTTGAAAGTCAAACCCTCACTTTCCCCGAGTTGGCCCCTGGGCGAAGCGAGAGGGTCCACCCTGAGGAACAAGGCTGGAGGAAGGGTGGGAGCCCCAGAGGAGACACGCCCACACACCAGGTGCTCCCCACACAGAATCCCAGCAGGTTACTCTGGCTACCCTCTCCAGGGTCGCAGGTCATCAGAAGGCAGCAGACCTCCCTATGGGGCCCCAAGAGGGGTGTGGAGACCAGGTACGAGGGCTCACTGCTCTCATCCTGGTGCTCAGACGGTTGAGGTGAGTGGATGGTCTGAGCCCCTGGGTTCGAGACCAGCCTGGGCACCTTGCCCAGACCACATCTCTACAAGAAGCCAAAAAAATGAGCCAAGCTTGGTGGCACAGGCCTTCCATTTCAGTCACTCAGTAAGCCGCTGGGGGTGGATTGCCGGAGCCCAGCTGGTGGAGGCCGCGATGACAGAGTGGGCACCTGCACTCCAGCCTGGGAAACAGAGCAGGACTCTGACTCAGAATAATACCAACCACCACCACAACCACAGGCCAGTCTGAGGGGCTCAGCCAGGCATCCCGGGCGTTCAGAGGCACAGGCAAGTGTACGGCCTGAGCTGTGAGTTTGACACCAGCCTGGGACACAGGGTGAGATCTCCTGTTGGCCATCAAAAATGAATCCAAAGATAAGCCGGGCATGGTGGCGCATGGCTGTGTTTCCAGCCACTCGGTGGGCCAAGACAGGAGGATCACCTGAGCAGGGCCGGTGGAGTCCGCAGTGTCCATGAGCATTTCCCTGCTCTAAGGCCTGGGCAACAGTGGGATTCTGACTCCAAATAATAATAATCCCCACCACCGCCACAACCACCACCCCTGCCACCCAGGGCAAGGAGTCACCCTAAGGGATGGTAGCAGAGATGACACTTTCCTGCCTGTCTCCACGGGTGGTTTTAAAGTTGGACTCTGGGCACATCCATCATGCGCATTCTGCCAAGCATCCCAGAAGTCCTGCCTCCATCCTCCACACTCGTGCCCCACAGCAAAGCCACCTATGAGCTCAAGGAACAGACTGTCCCGAGTTAGGGCAGCCCTCGGGTATACAGCGATCAAAGAGGTCTGGCAATGCTGCGAACAACCCAGGTTCCAGTCACCTGGTCTGCCTCCTTCAGGCAGGAGGAGGGACCCTTTCTCTACTGATCACTCCATCATCGCACGGCCATGCGGACATTTCCCTGGGGAGCTGTGGATGCCCATCTCGACACAAGTTGGAGGTGTCTTTTTTGTTGCTGGAGTCTCCAATGGCCACGCTGGGGCATGGCAGCATGATCCTGGCTTTCAGGACCTTGACCTGCAGGGCTGAGGCTGTCCTTATGCCTTGGCCCCCGAGCAACCTGGACTTCAGAGGCCACCACACCTGACTCAATTTGGGGGCCCTCTCACTGAAACAAGATCTGGTCACATCGCCCAGGTTGGTCTCTGACCTCGGGAACTCAGGCAGCCTCCTGCCCCAGCCTCCCAGGACCCAAGACTGATGGCCGTGAGCCATGGAGCCAGGCCTATACTCTCATGTTCTGTCAGTTAGCCTGACACAAAGGCACGTCCCAGGACGTAGGCCACCACATCCCATGTAGCCAGGATGCGTGCACCACCACACGTGACTCAGTGCTTGTGTTCTGAGGACAGATGAGTTCTCACTACTTGGCCCTGGCTGGTCTCAAACTACCAGGATGCAGCAGTCCCCCATCTTAGCCTCCCAAAGCCACAGCCCAATTGTTTGCTGATCCACTGTCTTTCAGGATTTCTAGGCAAAAGCCTGGGGCCTCCATCCCAAATGTCTCTGTCTGTCACAATGATCTCACTCCATACACAAATGGATGCTTTTCTTTTTTTACCAATTTTATTTTTTTTTCTTTGAGTTGGGGTCTCACTCCTTCTCCCAGGCTTTATGACAGTAGCTCACGCCCGGCCACCACAGCCTTGGTCTGCCAGGCTCTAGTGAGTGTTTCCTCAGCCTTCTGAGTAACTGGAATGACAGGTGTGTGGCACCATGCACAGCTCATTTGGGATGGATTGTAGAGACGAGCTCTCGCCATGATGCCTGGGTGGTTCTTGGCCACGGGATTGTGCTGACTACTGGCCTGGCCTCCCAAAGCGCTGGGATGATGAGGCTGAGCCCCCAAACCTTGCCTTGATCCTTCATCAAAAACAACCAGAAGGTCTGGCATAGCAGCTCATGCCTGGAATCCCAGCACTCTGGGAGTCTGAGGTGGGAGGATGGCTGGACCCCAGGAGACCAAGGCCAGCCATGCAGGGAGACCCCGTGTCTGCACCCATCTAAACAAGGAGTCTGGTGTCGAGGGTCCTGTCGTCCTGGCCACTCTGGAGGCTGTAGCAGGAGGATCACCAGAGCCCTCGAATTTGAGCCTGGCAATGAACCATGGTGATGACCATGGGCACCATGGTAGGACACAGAGCCAGACTCTGTGTCCAAATTCATTAGAATGGTTCACAGATTCTAAACAGCACATGGTGTGTTCACAGAGCAACTGGCTTTAGATCCAGAATAATGGGATTGTGGAGAAAGAAATGTCCCTGTGTGAGGGATTTGTCCCTGGCCTTTCTTGGCAGAAGGCCTTCATTGCCAAGTTGGAAGGTCGACCTACCTGGGGCACACTTCTAACCTCAGAAAGGAGAGCTGGCAGGACCCAACCAGGGAGCCTGGGAACTCCTGCACCAAAGTGAGGGCAGCCACTGGAGGGTGGGTTAGGGCTGTAAGGTACACGACTTGGGGAACCCTCACATGTGGGGGGGAAGGACTGAGGACTGATGGTTTGCAGGAGAATGGATTTCTTTCTTTCTTTCTTCTTTCTTTCTTTCTTTCTTTCATCTTTTCTTTTCTCACTAGGTTGCTCAGGCTGCTCTCACATTGCACAACAAGGGACATCCTCTCAGCCTGGGCCTCCCAAAATACTGCAATCACAGTCTTACCATTTGGTTGATCCTAGTGTTCCTGCCTGGTCTTGAACTCTGTGCTGGAGTGTATCCACCCACCAAACCCTGCACTCATCCAAGGTTTTCTGCCTTTTGCTGGGGGTCGAGGTGGGGACTTGCTATGGTGTCCCGCCTGGTGTCGTGTTCCTGGACACCGGCCATTTTCTCATTTCAGCCTCCCTGAGTGCCGAGGAGACAGTCATGAATGGGCTGGCCATCTCCACCCCCCAAACGTTTGAGAGTCTTGCCCTCCCTTTCCCCAAGGTGGCCCCTCAGTGGAGTGAGCAGGTCCACCCTTGGGAATGAGGTGGGAAGAGGGTTCACTGCCCTAGTGGAGACATACCCCTGAGCCAAGTGCTCCCCAGCGGAGGGCACAACTGGCAATGCCAGCCGCCCTCTCTGGGGTCCTGGGTCATCAGAAGTCAGCAGGCCTCATGGTGGGGCCCAGAGAGGTGTATGGAGGCTGGGTGTGGGGACTCACACCTGTCATCGTGGCCATCTGGGAGGCTGAGGTGAGAGGATGGCCTGAGTCCCCATGCTCAAGACTATCCCAGGCACTTTGGCCAGACCTTATCTCTACAAGAAACAAAAACAATGAGCTGAGTGTATTGACAAATGCGTGTCCTTCCAGCCACTCTGGAGGCTGCAGCAGGAAGATCACCAGAGCCCAGTTGATTGAGGCCACAGTGTCCAAGGGCAGTCCCCTGCACTCCAGCCTGAGGAAAAGAGCAGGATTCCAACTAAGAAATAATACCAACCACCACCACCACCACAACCACAGGCCAAGCTGAGGGCCTCAGCCTGGCACACAACCCTTTGGAGGCCCAGGTGAGAGGATGGCCTGAGCCTGCGGATTCGACATCAACCAAGGCCATTAAAAATGAGTTAGATATTAGCCAAGCATGGTGGCACAGGCCTGTGGTTCCAGCCACTTGTGGGGCAGAGGAGGGAAGATTGAGCCCAGCAGGTGGAGTCCACGGTTGCCGTGAGCGTGACCTTGCACTCTGTCCTGCATGACAGTGTGGGATTCTGACAACAAATAATAATTATTACCACCACCACCACCATCACCACGCCTGCCATCCAGCACAAGAAATCACACTCAGGGATCTGAGAGAAAAAGGCAGTTTCCAGACTGTCATTTTCAGGTGGCTTCAAAGGTAGCCACCAGCACATTCAACCTGCGCCTTTGGCCATGGGCACCAGAAGCTCTGCTTCCATCCTCCACACTCGTGCCCAATGGCAAAGACACATGTGAGCTCATGGAATAGAGGGCTGCGAGTTAGGGCAGCCGTGGGCAGATTGTTCAAGACAGTCCACCAACATCGCGGCCAGTGCAAGTTTCTCCTACTCGGTCTGCAACCTTCGGGCAGGGGAAGGGCCTCTTCATCTCCCGATCACTCATTCGTCACCTGCCCATGCAGAACTTTAGCTGGGGAGCCGAGGTCATCTGTCGTGATGCACGTAGGAGGCATCTTTTTTGTCTGCATTGGCTGGGCTGAGACACAGTGACAGGATTTTGGCTTTGTGGTCTCAACCATTGGGGCTCAGTCCGTCCTCCCGCCTTGGCACCTGAGTAGCTGGGATTACCGGGTATTCCACGTCTGACTCTATTTTGGGGATCTCTTGCCCAGATGAGATCTGGCCTCATCATCCGGGCTGGTCTCTTAACACTGGGATCAAGTAGCCACACTTTTTGGCCTCCAAGGGAGTGAGGCTGACAGCCATGAGCCATGATGCCCGGCCTGGACTCTCATGTGCTGTGGAGGGGGCAACACAGAAGCACACCCTGGGATGGTGGTCAATGCATCCTGTGTAGCTGGGACCCTGGGCGCCACCAAAGCCGACTCAAATGTTTGTGTTCTGGTTAGTGATGAAGTCTCACTTCGTGACCCAGGCTGGTCTCAAACTCCTGGGCTCCAGCAGAACCCCACCTCTGCCTCCCAAAGCCACAGCCCAATTGTCTGCTGATTGACCATCTTTCAGGAAATCTACGCCCAAATCTTCAGCCTCCTTCCCCAATGATCACTGTCTGTATATGATGTTCCCAACTTGATACACAAATGGAAACTCTTATTTTCTTTCCTTTTTTTTGAGTTGAAGTCTCACCCCATCATCCATGCTGAACTGTGGTGGCTCCCTTCCGGCCACCGCAGCCTTGGCCCGCAGGACTCTGGCAATCCTTCCCCACTGGCCTTCCAAGCAGCCTGAATGACAGGCACATGCCATCATGCCCAGCTCATTTGGGATGGGAGGG
>NW_007260292.1:0-14696 GCF_000164805.1 Carlito syrichta | reverse complement strand
ATTCATGCTTAAAACACCTTGATTCGTGTTTAGCCCATAACAGGAACTCCGGAAGCTCCTTGGGGATTGAGAACCCGAGTAACGCAGATTCCTTATTCTTACTTAGCAATAAGCATTGAAGTTTCCTGTATGTGAGGACTCCCATTACCCAGATTCTTACTTCAAAAACCTGATTCGTGGGTACCTCTGAGGAAGACGGCCTGTAGTTTTTGGGTTTGAGGACTCATATAACAAAGATTCCTTATATTTCCTTAGCAATATGACTTGCAGTTTCCTGAATATGACGATTCCCATTACCCAGCATCCTGCTTCACTCTGCAGGGTGCCGAGACAGTTCCTGGTGACCGAGAATTCCAGTTGTTTGGATATCAAGAGAAAGAAGCCCATAATGTTCTTTGCGAACTGGAATCCAAGATTCCTGGTTCCCCTTCAGAAGACCTCCCCAAAATGTGGAATCTTCAAAACCCAAAATCCCAATTCCGACCTGCCCAACCACAAGAATTTCCTGTAGCTTGAGGTCACCTGAATCGAGGGAATTAGGTCCAATATGCCTTTTGATTGTGGGGAACATGATTAGGGTCGTGGATGTTCCTAGGATAAAAAAGGATTTGTAGGGCCAGATCCTTGATTACAACTAACAAGAGGACCAGATAGTTCCTGGGGATCTGTACTGACAGATTTAGCGTATCAATGGTGCAAGTAGCTCTGAAAAATGTAGGGACCCAGAAGACCAGATTGCTGATTAAACCTTATCAACAGGCCCTGGAGATTCCGGATAATGAGAATTCCTAGAACCGGATATTCTTTCATTCTCAGCAAGATGCCCTGATTTTCCTGTTGATGTGTCTTTCAAACTCTGTATACAAAAAGACAGATGCCCAGAAATTTCCAATGGACGTGGAATCATTGATTCCACCTAAGTTTAAAAATACTTACCAAACATTTGGCAAATGCAAAACCCTTCTCCCCTCTCAAAATAAAAAGAGACATGGAATGGGAAGAATGACAGGGTTCATCTTAAGACCAGAGTTACATACAAATATGGCAAGAAAATTCTTTTTATCCTGGAATATGACCTTAGTTGTTCTGAGGAACCTAACAGACATGGAGTTCCCAATAACCGTTTACAACTTTAAAAGGTTCACATGGTTGATGGAGTCCTGAAATGACCGATTTGTAATATCCACATGCTAAATTGCTCCAGAAAATATGGAGAGCTCGAAGCCCTGTTTCTTGTTTGTACCATAGCAGACACCGTGGGAATTTTTTGGATTGAGGACTCGTACAACAAAGATTCTTTATTCTTCCTTAGTTAGAGTCCGTGTAGTGTCCTGTATGTGAGGACTCTCTTTTCCTAGATTCCTCTTTCAAAACCTTGATTCTTGTTTAGCCAGTACTAAGATGCCATGTAGATTTTTTGATAGAGGAACCGTGTAAAACAGGTTTCTTCTTTTTTCTTAGTAGGAGGCCATATACTTTGCTGTATATGAGGACTGTAATTATGCACATTCATGTCTCGAATCCCTGATTCTTCTTTAGCCGTCAGCAAGATGCCCTGCAGATATTCAGTGCTCTGAGAACTCATATAACCCAGTTTCCTTATTTTTAGCAACAGCCGTGCAGTAGCTAGTATATGAGTACTTTCTTTCCCACATACATGCGTCAAAACACTGATGCTTGTTTAGACCTTAGGAAGACGTCATGGAGTTTTTTGGAGATTGAGAAAACATGTCACCCAGATTCCTTATTATTTCTTAATAAAAGTCCGTGCTGTTGCCTGTATATGAGGTTTTCATTTCCCTAGAATATGCTTCAAAAACCCAAATTCGTGTTTAGCCCTTAGCAAGACACACTGAAGTATTTTCTGGGATGGAGGACACGTTTAAACCAGATTTCTTATTCTTCCGTAGCAATATACAGTGCAATTTCCTGTTTAAGAGGACTCCCATTATCCAGATTCCTACTCCCAAAACCTGCTATATTGTTATCTCTTAGCAAGACACTCTGTAGGTTTGTAATGGTGGACTCGTGTAACCAAGATTCCTTATTCTTCTGTAGCAACAGGTCGTGTAGTTTTCTGTATATGAGGACTCCCATTACTGAAATTCCTACTTCATTCTTAGCAAGACCCCGAGACATTTCCTGGTGACCTAGAATTCCAGTTGATTGCATATCAAGAGAAAGACTCCCGAAAATGTCTTGTGGAATTGGAACCCAAGAATCCTGGTTCCCTTTTCAAAAGACAGCCTAGAACTATGGCGACATAGAAGCCCAGATTGCTGCTTAAACCTAATCAAGAGACCTTGTAGATTTAGGCGATTGAGAACTCCAAGAACCAGATTCCCTTTCCGTTCTCAGCAAGATGCCCCAATTTCCCTGTCGATGTGGATTCCAAACACTGTATACAAAAAGATAGATGCCCAGAAGTTTCCTAGGAACGTGGAATCCATGATTCCTTGATACCTTTAAAAATACGTACAAAACATTTGGTAACGGCAAAACTTATATACCCTCTCAAAATAAAAAGAGAAATGGAAGCTGAAGGATTACAGGGTTCACCTTAAGACCAGAGTTAATCCAAATATGGCAAGAAGATTATTTTTGTCCTGGAATCTGGCCTTAATTGTTCCGAGGAACCTAACTGACTTGGAGTGCCCGATACCCGTTTACAACTTTCAAGAGGACCAGGATGTTGCTGGAGTCCTGAAATGACCGATTAGTAATATCTGCATGCTAAATTGCTCCAAAACATTTGGGGAGCTCGAAGACCTGTTTCTTGTTTGTGCCATAGTAGACACCCTGGGAATTTCTTTGCTTGAGCAATAGCACAGCAAAAATTACTTATTCGTCCTTGGTTGGAGGCCGTGTAGTGTCCTGTATGTGAGGACTCTCTTTCCATTGATTCCTGTTTTGAAACCCTGATTCTTGTTTAGCACTTACTAAGATGCCATGTAGATTTTTTGATAGAGAAACCGTGTAAAACAGATTTCTTCTTTTTTCTTAGCAATAGGCCATGAAGTTTCCTGTATATGTGGACTGCTATTACCCACATTTATGCCTCGAATCCCTGATTCTTCTTTACAGCAAGATGCACTGTAGATTTTCAGGTCTGAGGACTAGTATAACTCAAATTCCTTACTTTTAGCAACAGCCGTACAGCTGCCTGTATATGAGTACTCCCTTTCCCAGATATATGCGTCGAAACCCTCATGCTTGTTTAGACCTTAGGAAGACGCCGTGTAGTTTTTTTGGAATTGAGAACACATGTCACCCAGATTCCTTGTTCTTTCTTAGGAAAAGTCCGTGCAGTTGCCTGTATATGAGGATTTCATTTCCCTAGATTATGCTTCTAAAACCCAAATTCGTGTTTAGTACTTAACAAGACAGCCTGAAGTGTTTTTTGGGATTGAGGACACGTGTATACCAGATTCCTTACTCTGCCTTAGAAATAGACAGTATAGATTCTTTATATGAGGACTTCCATTATCCACACTCCTATTCCCTAAACCTGATTGGTGGTTATCTCTTAGCAAGATGCTCTGTAGATCTTTGCGATGGAGTACTAGTGTATGCAAGATTCCTTATTCTTCCATAGCAAAAGTTCGTGCAGTGTTCTGCATATGAGGACTCCCATTACTGAAATCCCTGCTTCATTCTCAGCAAGACGCCGAGATATTTCAGTTGCTTGGATATTAAGAGAAAGACTCCCATAAAGTTCTTGTGGAATTGGAACCCAAGTTTCCTGGTTCCCTTATCAAAAGACACCCTAAAATATGGCGACATAGAAGCCCAGATTGCTGATTAAACCTTATCAAAAGACCTTGTAGATATAGGCGATTGAGAACTCCAAGAACCAGATTCCTGTTCGGTTCTCAGCAAGATGCCCAGATTTTCCCTGTCTATGTGGATTCCAGGACTCTGTATACAAATTTCAGATGCTCAGATGTTTCCCAGGGGCGTGGAATCCATGATTCCTGGTTACATTTTAATAAATCGTACTAAATATTTGGCAACTGCAAAACCCTCAGCCCCTATCCAAATAAAAGTACAAAAGGAAATTTAAGGATTACCAAGTTCATGTTTAGACCAGAATTACATCCAAATAGGGCAAGAAGATACTTTTTTTTTCCAGGAATCTAGCCTTAATTGTCCCGAGGAACCTAAGGGACTTGTACTACCAGATACCCGTTTACAATCCTCAAGAGGACCAGAATGTTACTGGAGTCCTGAAATGACTGATTCATAATACCCACAAGCCAAATATCTCCAAAACATGTGAGGACCTCGAAGCCCTGATTCTTTTTTATCCTGTAGCAAGACACTCAGAGAATTTTTCGAGTTAGGGACTCGTGTATCACAGATTCCTTTTTTTTCCTTCCGGAGGGGCCATGTAGTGTCCTCTCTATGAGGACTCCCTTTCCCCTGTATTCTGCTTGGAAACTCTGATTATTGTTTAGCCCTTAGCAAGATGTCATGTAGATATTGTAGGATGGAGGAACCGTGTAAAACAGGTTTCTTATTTCTCCTTAGCAAAGATCGTGTAGATTCTGTATATGAGGACTGCTCTTCCCTATGTTGCAGCTTCTTACCCTGATTATTGTTGGGCCCACAGCAGATGGCCTTTTGATTTTTAGGACTGAGATCTGCTATAACCTGGATTCCTTTTCTTCCTTGGCAAGGGGCCGTGTATTTTCCTGTATCTCCATACATAGATCCTGCTTCGAAACTCTGATTCTTTTTTAGTCCTTTCCAAGATGACCTGTAGATTTTTGGGACTGAGGACTCGTGTAATCCAGATTCCTTATTCTTTCTTAGCACAAGGTCATGTTGTTGCCGGTATATAAGGACTGCATTTCCACAGATTCATGTGAAACACCCTGATTCGGGTGCAGCCCATAGCAAGACGACCTGAAGTTTTTTGGGGATTGAGGACACCAATAATGCTGATTTCTTATTCTTACTTAGCAATAGACAGGGAAATTTGCTGTATGTGAGGACTCCCATTACTCAGATTCCTACTTCAAAACCTGATTCATGGTTACCTCTTAGGAAGATGGCCTGACGTTTTTGGGATTGAGGACTCGTTTAAACAAGATTCCTAATTCTTCCTTAGCAATATGACGTGTAGTTTCCTGTATATGAGGACTGCTATTACCCACATTCATGCCTCGAATCCCTGATTATTCTTTAGCCGTCAGCAAGATGCTCTGTAGATTTTCAGGACTGAGGACTCGTATAACCCGGATTCCTTATTTTTAGCAACAACCGTGCTTTTGCCTGTATATGAGTACTCCCTTTCCCAGATACATGCGTCGATACCTGCTGCTTGTTTAGACTTTAGGAAGACGTAGTGTATTTTTTCGGGGATAGAGAACACAAGTCACCCAGATTCCTTATTCTTTCTTAGGAAACGTCTGTTCAGTTGCCTGTATATGAGGTTTTCATTTCCCTAGATTATGCTTCAAAAACCCAAATTCGTGTTTGGCCCTTAGCAAGACTCCCTGAAATTTTTTTTCGGATTGAGGACACGTGTAAACCAGATTCCGTATACTTCCTTAGCCATAGAAAGTGCCGTTTCCTGTATATGAGGACTCCCATTATCCAGATGCCAACTCCCAAAGCCTGATTGGTGGTTATCTCTTAGGAAGACGCTATGTAGGTTTTTGGGATGGAAGACTCATGTAAACAAGATTCCTTATTATTCCGTAGCAAGAGGTCTTGTAGTGTTCTGAATATGGGGACTCCCATTACTGAAATTCCTGCTTCATTCTCGGCAAGTCTCCGAGACATTTCTTGGTGACCTAGAATTACTGTTGCTTGGCTATCAATAGAAAGACTCCCATAAAGTTCTTGTGGAATTGGAACCCAAGATTCCTGGTTCCCTATTCATAAGACACACTAAAAATGTGTCTACATAGAAGCCCAGGTTGTTGATTAAAGCTTATCAAGAGACCTTGTAGATTTAGTCGATTGCGTACTCCAAGAACCTTATTCCCCTTCAGTTCTTAGGAAGATGCCCTTATTTTCCCTGTCTATGTGGAAGCCAAAATTTTGTATACACAAATCAGATCCCCAGATGTTTCCTAGGGACGTGTAATCCATGATTCCTGGTTATATTTTAATAATTCCTACTAAATGTTTGGCAACTGCAAAACCCTCCGCCCCTCTTCAAATAAAAGTACAAACGGAAATTTTAGGATTACCAAGTTCATCATAAGACCAGAGTTACATCCACATACGGCAAGAACATACTTTTGTTCCAGGAATATGGCCTTAGTTTTCCCGAGGAACTTAAGGGACTGGTACTACCAGATACCCGTTTACAACTCTCAAGAGGACCAGAATGTTGCTGGAGTCCTGAAATGACTGATTCATAATACCCACAATCCAAATATCTCCGAAACATGAGACGAGTTTGAAGCCGTGATTCTTGTTAATCCCGTAGCAAGACACCCTGAGAATTTTTCGGATTGGGGACTAATGTATCACAGTTTCCTTATTTTTCCTTAGCGAGGGCCATGTACTTTCCTGTATATGAGGACTCTCTTTTCCTAGTATCCTGTTTGGAAACCCTGATTCTTTTTTAGCCCTTATGAAAATATCATGTAGATATTGTGATGGAGGAACAATGTAAAACAGGTTTCTGATTTCTACTTAGAAAGAGATCGTGTAGATTCCGTATATGAGGACTGCTTTTACCTATGTTGCAGCTTCTGAACCCTGATTCTTGTTGAGCCCACTGCAGATGGCCTTTTGTTTTTTTATTACTGAGGACTGGTATAACCCCAATTATTTTTTTCCTTGGCAAAGGGCTGTGTATTTTTCTGTATATTAGGACTCTCCTTACATAGATCCTGCTTTGAAACTCTGATTCTTTTTTAGCCCTTTCCAAGATGTCCTGTAGATTTTTGGGATTGAGGACTCGTGTATTCCAGATTCCTTATTCTTTCTTAGCACAAGGTCATGTAGTTGCCTGTATATAAGTACTCCATTTCCCCAGATTCATGCTTAGAACACCCTGATTCGGGTGTAGCCCATAGCAAGACGACCTGATTTTTGGGGGGGATTGAGGACACGAGTAACGCGTATTCCTTATTCTTACTTAGCAATAGGCAGTGAAGTTTCCTGTATGTAAGGACACCCATTACCCAGATTCCGATTTCAAAAACCTAATTTGTGGTTACCTCTTAGGAAGATGGCCTGTAGTTTTTGGGATTGAGGTCTCATATAACCAATATTCCTTATACTTCCTTAGCAATATGATGTGTAGTTTCCTGTTTATGACGACTCCCATTTTCCAGCTTCCTCCTTCACTGTGCAGGATGCTGAGACAGTTCCTGGTGATTGAGAATTCCCGTTGTTTGGATATCAATAGAAAGACTCCCATAATGTTTTTTGGGAATTGGAAACCTAGATTCCTGGTTCCTCTTCACAAGACCTCCCCAAAATGTGGAATCTTCAAAACCTAACATCCCACTTCCGACCTCCACGCACACAATTTTCTGTAGTTTGAGTTCACCTGAATCGAGGGATTTTGTTCCAATATGCCTTTTGATTCTGGGGAACATGATTATGGTCGTAGATGTTCCTAGGACACAAAAGTATTTGTAGGGCCAGATCCTTGATTACAACTAACATGAGTACCAGAAACTTCCTGTGCATCTGTAATGACAGATTTAGCGTATCCACGGAGCAAGTAGCTCTGAAAAATGTAGGGACCCAGAAGCCCAGATTGCTGATCAATCCTTATCAAGAGGTCCTGGAGTTTCCGGTTAATGAGAACTCCTAATACCGGATTTCCTTTTCGTTCTCAGCAAGATGCCCTGATTTTCCGTTGTGATGTGGGTACCCAAACTGTGTCTACAAATAGACAGATGCCCCGACGTTTCCTAGGTAGTTGGATTCCATGATTCCTAATGACCCTTAAAAGTAAGTAATAAATATTTGGCAAACGCAAAACACTAGTTCCCTATCTGAATAGAGGGACAAACGGAAGTTTTACCATTGCGAGGTGCATCTTAAGATGAGTATTACACACAAACATGGCGAGAAGATTCTTTGGGCCCTAGAATCTGCCCTTTGTTGTCCCGTGGTGACCAAAGGACTTGTAGGTACACATTATCGGTTATCACTATCAAGATGACCAGAGGGTTGATGAGAATATATAATGACAAATTGTCATATCCAAGAGACCAGTAGCCCTAAAATATGTGGGGATTTAGAAGCCCAGATTCCAGATTATCCCTTATAATGTGGCTCTGTAGAATTCTGGGATTGGTGACTCCCATAACCCAGATTCCTTTTGTTCTCAATGAGACTCCCGGAAGTTACATGGCAACGTGGAAGTACAAACTCGTAAATACCAATACTCATATGCGCAAATGGTGTCCAGGGCCCTGGAATCCAAGATTGCTGTATCCCCTTTAAGAATATGTCAGAAATATGTAGGAACTCCTAAAGTCAAGTTCCAAATATCAACCTGAAATTCCAGCAGTAATTTCGGAATTAGAAGGAAAACATGAAGACAGAAATTACATTATAAAATGGGGAGATTATTACTTGGGTTGTGAAATCTGGCCTTCCATGCTCCTAAAAAACCAGCAGAGTAGATGGCTAGCTTCTCTGTTACAACAAACAAGAGGAGGAGCAGGGTCCTGGAGATTAGTAATGTCAGATTTTTGGTATGGTTATAGGAATTAGCTCTGAAAAATGTGAGGAACAGGACTTCCAAATTCCTGATTAGCATTTAGAAATATGCTGTAGACTTCTAGGTTTAAGAACTACCTGAAGCCAGGGAAAAATTAGCAACTGCTCAGAAGTTTGCTGGTCACATGGAAACTGACTCCTTGTTCCACACTGGTAACATGAGTAGAAGCTTTCCAGAATATTCCTGTAGACTTGGAACGCAGAACCTGGTGCCCTCCCAAAAATACCTTCTAAAATTGGTGCAACATCTAAAGACAAGTTCCTAATTCCGAATAGCTGAACTATCAGATGTTTCTGACATACGACTTAACCCTGAACTCAGGTCTCACATTCAAAAGAACCGAGATGATTACTTGTGTCCTGGAATTTGGCGTTAGAGGATCCAGAATCTAAATGGACTTGTAGTGCCATGTTACCTTTTAAACTATTGAGAGGACCTGAATGTTGCTGGTCTTCTGGAATGACTGATTCATAATATCCAAATAGGAAACAGCTCAGAAAAACGTGGGGATGTCGAAGCCCAGAGTTTTGTAGAACTTAGCAAGGCATCCTGTAAATTTTTAGAATTGAGGACTCGTGGAAACCCAATTCTTTATTATTCCTTAGAAAGAGCCCCTGTAGTTTCCTGCATATGAGGTCTTTAGTTCCCCAGATTCTTGCTTTGAAAACCTGATACTTGTTTAGCCCTTATCAAGAAGCCCATTAGATTTTTGGTATTGTGGACACGGGAAAACCAGATTCCTTATTCTTCCTTAGCAAGAGACTGTAGTTTCCTGTGTATGAAGACTTCCAATACTCAGATTACTGCTACCAAAACGTGATTCTTGTTTATCCCTTAGCAAGACGCCCTGTAGATATTTAGGATTGAGCATATGTTAACCCAGATTCCTTATTCGTCCTTAGCAAGAGGCTGTGAATTTTCCTGTATATGAGGAATCCTATTCCCCAGATTTGTGCGTCAAATCCCTGATACATTTTTATCCCTTAGTAAGACTCCTGTAGTTTTTGGGTATGTGAGGACTCATGTAACCCAGATTCCTTATTATTCTGTAGCAAGAGGCCATGTAGGTTCCTGTCTATGAAGACTCCCATAACGCAAAATTGTGCTTCATTCTCAGCAATTCGTTGAATATTTCCTGATGAACGTAGATTTACAGTTGTTTGGATATCAATAGGAAGACTCACATGTGGTACCTGGGAACTGTAATCCAAGTTCCCATGGTCCCCTTAACAAGACATTGCAAAAATCGGGAATATTGTAAACTCAATATCCCAATTGCTACCAGCCCGACCACAGGAAAGTTCTGTACTTTGAGGCAACCTGAAACGAAGGATTTAGTAGCAAAATGCCAATTAATTCCTGGGGAACTGAATTATGGCCGAAGTTGTTCACAAGAAACAAACGGAATTGTAGGTCCAGATCCTCGATTACAACTATCAAGAGGACCGTAAACTTCTTGGGAATCTGTAATGAGAGATTTTAGGCATCCACGCAGCAAGTAGCTCTGAAAAATGTAGAGACCTACAAGCCCAGACACCTCATTACACCTTATCAAGAGGCCTTATAGATTTTGGTGATTGAGGACTCCCTGAACACGGATTCCGTCTTGTTCTCAGTAAGATGCTCTGATTTTCCCTGGCATCTGGATTCCAAAATTCTGTATAAAAATTGACAAATGCCCAGCTGTTTTCCAGGGAAGTGGAATCTGTGATTTTTGGCTACCTTTAAAAATATGTACAACATACTCAGTAACCTCAAAACCCCAGACCCAAATCAAGTAGATGCACAAACGGAATTTTTAGGGTTACACGCTACATCTTAAGTCAAGAGTTACATACAAATATGCCGAGGAGATTCTTTCAGTCCAGGAATGTGGCTTTAGTTGTCCCGAGGAACCTTTCTGAATTTAAGGGATAGATTCTTGGTTGCAACAATCAAGACGACCAGAAGGTTACTGGGAATCTATAATGACACTTGTCAATTCCAAGTGTCAAGTAGCTCTGAAGAATTTGGAGAACTAGAAGCCCAGATTCCAGGTAAGTCTTTATAATGGAGCCCTGTAGAATTCATGGATTGAGGCGTCCCCTGACACAGTTTCCTTTTTTTATTTATGAGGAAGACGTCCGGATATTTTCGGGTGACGGGGAAGTACAAACTTTTACAGACCAATACTCATACCTCCAGAAGTTTCCCTGGGAAAAGGAATCAAAGATTGCTGGTTACCCATTAAGAATACGTCCTAAACATGTGGGAAACCCTAATGCCATATTCTTAATACCAAAAAGAATGTTCAGAAGAAGTTTCTGGACTACGAGGTAAATCTGAAACCAGAGATCACATTAACAAATGGTGAGAAGATTCCTTGGATTGTGGAATGCGGCCTTATAGGACCCAGTGGAACAAACGGACCAGTAGGCCAGATTCTGAGTTACAACTATCAAGAGGCCCAACAGGTTCCTTAGGATCGGTAAAGCCCAATTGGTGGTATGCATATAGGACGTAGCTCTGAATAATAAGGGGATCACATCTCCCAGATTCCAGATATGCATCGAGCTAAAGTCCCTTTCGAGTCCTAGGTATGAGCACTGCCTTAAGCCAGCGATAAGTGTAGAAATTGCCCAGATGTTTGCAAGTTACAGGGAATCCGATATTCCTTGTTCTTATTTAGTAACACGTGTAGAAACTTTCAAGGGACACAATGACCCAGATTCCTGTTTTGTTCTAAGCAAAACACCGAGATGTTTACTGTTGTCCTGGATGTCCAGACTCTTGTATGCCAATAGTAAGATGACAAGAATATTCCTGCGGATGTTGAATCTAAGACTACTGGTTCCATCCCAAAAGTACCTCCTAAATAATGTGAACAACTCAACCCTAAGTCTAATTTCGAACAGCTAGACCACCAGAAGTTTCTGGAGTACGAGGTAACACTGAAGTCAGCACTTAAATACAAAAAAATGTGAGATGATTACATGTGTCCTGGCATCTGGCCTCAGAGGTTCCGAGTATCTAAATGGACTTTTAGTGCCAGATTCGCGTTCGCAATTATCAAGAGTATCAGAATGTTGCTGGAGTTCTGGAAATAATGTTTCGTAATATCAACATGGGAAACAGCTCTAAAACATGAGGGAACTCGAAGTCTGCATTAATGTTTAGGCCTTAGGAAGACGTCCTGTAGATTTTCGGGACTGAGGACTCATGTAAGCCAGAATCCTTTTTCATCATTAGCAAGAAGCTGTGCAGTTTCCTGTATATGAGGACTCCCATTATCCAGAATGCTGCTTCTTTCTCAGCACGGCACTGAGACATTTCCAGGAGATGAAGAATTCAAGATGTTTGGATATCAAAAAGCTTCCTGGGGAATTGTAAACAAAGATTCCTGCTTCTCTTTAACATGACACCCTAAAAAGGTGGGGACCTTGAAGGCCAGATTCCTGATTAAGCCATATGAAGGGGGCCCTGTACACTTCAGCGATTAAGAACTCCAAGAACCCGCATTCCCTTTTCATTCTCAGCAAGATGCCCTGATTTTCCCTGTCGATGTGGATTCCAAACTCTGTATACAAAAAGACAGATGCCAAGAAGGTTCCTAGGGACGTGGAATAAATGATTCCTGGTTACCTTTAAAAATACGTACTAAAAAAATTGGCAACTGCAAAACACGTGCCGCTCTCAAAATAAGAGGAGAAATGGAACGTGAAGGATTACAGGGTTCACCTTAAGACCAGAGTTACATCCAAATATGGCAAGAAGATTCTTTTTGTCCTAGAATCTGGCCTTAATTGTTCCGAGGAACATAGCGAATTTGGAGTGTCCGATACCCGTTTAAAACTTTCAAGAGGAACAGAATGTTGCTGGAATCCTGAAATGACTGATTCATAATATCCGCATGCTAAATTGCTCCGAACCATTTGGGGAACGCGAAGCCCTGTTTCTTGTTTGTTCCATAGCAGACCACCTGGAAATTTTTTGGATTGAACGTTCGTACAACAAAGATTCTTTATTCTTCCTTAGTTAGAGGTCGTTTAGTGTCCTGTATATGAGGACTCTATTTCCCTAGATTCCTGTTTTGAAATGCTGATTCGTGTTTAACACTTAGTAAGACGCCATGTAGATTTATTGATAGAGGAACAGTGGAAAACAGATGTCTTCTTTTTTCTTAGCAAGAGGCCAAGGAGTTTCCGGTATATGAGGACTACTATTACCCACATTCATGTCTCGAAACCCTGTTTCTTCTTTAGCCGTCAGCAAGATGCCCTGTAAATTTTCAGGACTGAGGACTCGTATAATCCAGATTCCTTATTTTTAGCAACAGCAATGCAGTTGCCTGTATATAAGTACTCCCTATCCCAGATACATATGTCACAACCCTGATGTGTTTTTAGCCCTTAGGAAGAAGCCATGTAGATTTTTGAAGTTTGAGAACACATGTCACTAGATTCCTTATTCTTTCTTAGGAAAAGTTCGTGCAGTTGCCTTTATATGAGATTTCATTCCCCAAGATTATGCTTCAAAAACCCACGTTCGTGTTTAGCCCTTAGCAAGACACCCTGAAGTTTTTTTAGAGGTTGAGGACACGTGTAAATCAGATTCCTTATTCTTCCTTAGCAATAGACAGTGCATTGTCCTGTTTATGAGGACTTCCATTATCCAGATACATACTCCCAAAACCTGATTGGTGGTTTTCTCTTAGCAGTATGCACTAGATTTTGGGAATGGAGGACTCGTGTAACCAAGATTCTTTATTCTTTCGTAGCAACAGCTCGTGTAGTGTTCTGTATATGAGGACTCCCATTACTAAAATTCCTGCTTCATTCTCAGCAAGACGCCGAGACATTTCATGGTGACCTAGCATTCCAGTTGCTTGGATATCAAGAGAAAAACTCTCATAAAGTACTTGTGGAATTGGAACCCAAGATTCCTGGTTACCTTTTCAAAAGACACACTAAAAATATGGCGACATTGAAGCCCAGATTGCTGATTAAACCTTATCAAGAGACCTTGTAGATGTAGGCGATTGAGAACTCCAAGATCCGGATTCCCTTTCCGTTCTCAGCAAGATGCCCTGATTTTTCCTGTTTATGTGTATTCCAAAACTATTTAAACAAAAATACAGATGCCCACATGTTTCCTATGAACGTGGAATCCATGATTCCTGATTCCATTTTATTAATTCGTACTAAATATTTCGCAACTGCAAAACCCTCGGCCCCTCTCCAAATAAAAGTAAAAACGGAAATTTAAGGATTACCAAGGTCTTCTTAAGACCAGAGTTACATCCACATATGGGAAGAAGATAATTTTTTTCCCGAGAATCTGGCCTTAGTTGTCCCGAGGAACATAAGGGACTGGTACTACCAGATACCCGTTTACAACTCTCAAGAGGACCAGAATGTTGCTGGAGTCCAGAAATGACTGATTCATATTAGCCACAAGCCAAATATCTCCGAAACATGAGACGAGTTCGATACAGTCATTCTTGTTAATCCCGTAGCAAGACACCCTGAGAATTTTTTGGATTGAGGACTAGTGTATCACAGTTTCCTTATTCTTCCTTAGCGAGTGGCTGTGTAGTGTCCTGTATGAGGACTCCCTTTCTCCAGAATACTGTTTGGAAACCCTGATTCTTGTGTAGCCCTTAGCAAGATGTCATGTAGATATTGTGACGGAGGAACTGTGTAAAAGTGGTTTCTTCTTTCTCCATAGAAGGAGATC
Organism: Carlito syrichta; assembly: GCF_000164805.1. NCBI lineage: Eukaryota > Metazoa > Chordata > Mammalia > Primates > Tarsiidae > Carlito > Carlito syrichta. Next base: position 274 of record NW_007260292.1, on the reverse strand, counting down.
GTGTAGATTCTGTATATGAGGGCTGCTATTACCTATGTTGCATCTTCTAAACCCTGATTCTTGTTTAGCCCACAACAGATAGCCTGTTGATTTTTAGAACTGGAGACTGCTATAACCCCATTTCTTTTTCTTCCTTGGCAAGGGGCTGTGTTTTTCCTGTATATTAGGACTCTCATTACATAGATCTTGCTTTGAAACTCTGATTCTTTTTTAGCCCTTTCCAAGATGACCTGTAGATTTTTGGGATTGAGGACTCGTGTTACCCAGATTTCTT
>NW_007260291.1:0-7333 GCF_000164805.1 Carlito syrichta | reverse complement strand
CAAAGATGGTAAGATGCTTGACAACAGGTGCAACACCATAGCAAGCCTCCACCTCACCCTAAGCAAAATCCAGAAAACCTTCTGTGAGGGCAGGCCTCGGCATGAGGATTGCCTCTGGCCCAGAGTTCAAGACTAGGCAAGAAGACATGGATGTCAAACAAATGGAAAACCTGTGATAGCAGCAGTTTGGGAGGCCTAGTCCGAGAGGATGGCCCGAGTTGGGTGGTTGGAGAGCTTCTTGGGCAACCTAGTGAGGAACGAAAAGACAGAAATATAGAAAGAAAGAAATCCATTCTCCTGCAAACCTTCTGTCCTCAGTCCTTTCCCCAGTCCCTCCAAATGTGAGGGTTCCCCAAATTCAGCACCTTCCAGCCCCAACACCCCAAATGGCATCCCCCACTTTAGTTCGGGAGTTCCCAAGTCTCCCTGACTGTGTTCCTGATGGGTCTCCTCACAATGTGCAGTTGAGATTTGTGTAAGATTCTTATGTTTGCGAGACAGGGTCTGACTCTGTGGCCTAGGCTGGGCCCCGGGAACATGTCCTGCCAGCCTCCAAATTGTGGGCTCTGGTGATCCCCCAGCCTCAGCTTCTGGAGTGTCAAGGATGATGGGCACCATGACCCCAGAGCCCCTGTTTGGATGGGTGCGGAGATGGCATCTCCCAGCACGACCTTGGCTGACCTTTCCTCCTTGGCTCCAGCCATCCTCCTGCCTCGGCCTTCCAGATCGCTGGTATTCCAGGCATGGGCCACCGCACCAGACCTTCTGGTTCGTTTTTGACAAAGGATCGTGGTCGGGCTCAGGGACTCAGCCTCATCACCTCAATGCCTTGAGAGGTCAAGACCAGCAGCTGACCCGAGCCCATGGGCCAAAACCCACCTGGAAAATTCGGCAAGACCTCTTCTCTACCCTCCATCTCAAATGAGGTGGGCGTGGTGGCACACACCTCTCATTATGGCTCATCAGAATGCCGGGGAAGTCTTGCCAGAGCCCTGCGGGATGAGGCTACAGTGGCTAGGATTGAGCCACTGCCCTCTAGCCTTAGCAAAGGAGTGAGACTATGACTCAAAGACAGAAGGAAAAAGGGGAAAAAAAGAAAAGCATCCAGTTGTGTATAGAGTTGGGATCACCATGAACAGGCAGAGGAAATTTGAGAAGGAGGCCCCAGTCTTGTCCCTAGAGTTCCTGACAGACAGTGGATCAGCAGACAATCAGGCTATGACTTTGTGAGGCCGAGGTGGGGGACAACTGGAGCCTGGGAGATCGAGATCAGCCTGTTCCACGTATCAAGACCTCACTGATCCCCAGAACACAAACACTGGAGTCACACGTTGTGACGCCCACAGTCTTGGCTACACAGGATGGAGTGGCCTCCATCCTGGGGTGTTCCTTTTCATCACCCCCGCTGACAGAACGTGCAAGTCAGGCTGGACTCCATGGCTCACATCTGTCAACCCTGTGAACTGGGAAGCTGAGGCAGGAGGCTGCCTCAGAAGGGGTGAGAGACCAGCCCAGGCAACATGGCCAGATCTCGTCTCAGCTAAAATTCTACAAAATCGAGTCATGCATGGTGGTCCGCAGAGTCCTAGCTGCTCGGGGGCTGAGGCAGGAGCACCACCTGAGCCCCGCAGGTCAAGAACCCTGGGATCCACTATTGTGCCACTGTGCCCCAGCCTGGCCGACGTAGACTCCGGTGCCAAAAACAGTCCTCTCACATGCGTCATGACGAGCGTCCTTGGCTCCCAGGGATAGGTCCACCTGTCAGGGGAGGATGTAGTGATCAGGAGAGGAAGGAGATCTCCCCGCCTGAAGGTGGCAGACAGGGTGACTGGAAGCTGGGATGGCCAAAGGTGCAGGGTGTACCTGCCCGGTGGCCACCCTTAAAACCTCACATGAATGACAGTCCAGAAAGTGCCTTTTCCTCTCCCATCCATGACGGTGACTTCTTGCGCTGGGTGGCAGGGGTGGTGGTGGTGGTGGTGGTTGTATTATTATTATTATGGGTCAGAATCTCACCCTGTCACCCTGGCAGGAGCACAAGGGCATGCTCACAGTCACCAAGGGCTCCACCTTCTGGGCTCAGGCAATCCTCCCACCATGGCCCTCTGAGTGGCTGGAACCATTGGCTCGTGCCACCACGTCTGGCTAACCTTTTGATTTACTTTCGATGGCTGAGAAGAGGTCTTGCCCTGTATCCCGGACTGGTGTCAAACCCACAGGCTCAGGCAATCCATTCACCTGGACCTCAGAAGTCTGGGGATGCCAGCCTGAGACCCTGATCCCAGCCTGTGGTTGTTATGGTGGTGATGGTTGGTATTATTATTCTTAGATGGAGTCCCACTCTGTTGCCAAGGCCAGAACACAGGGGCCCGCTCTCAGACACTGTGGCCTCCACTGGCTGGGCTCCAGTGGTCTTCCCACCATAGTCTCATGAAAGGCCAGAAGGACAGGTGTGCAAAACCACGCTCGGCTCATTTTTTTTGCATCTTGTAGGGACGAGGTCTTGCCAAGGTGCCCTGGCTGGTCTCGAACATGGGGGCTTAGGCCATCCTCTTGCCTTGGCCCCCCAGAACACTGGGATGACAGGTGTGAGCACTAGTGCCCGGCCTCCACACCCCTCTCAGGGCCCCACCATGAGGCCCACTCCCTTCCAACAACCCGGGACCCCAAAAAGTGTGGCCAGAGTTGTCCACTGAGCCCTCCCCAGGGAGAGAGCCTGGTGCAGGTGGGTGGTTCTGCCTGGGTGCCAACTCCTCCAACCACCTCATTCTCCATGGTGGAACCTCTCACTCCTCCCAGGGGCCATCTCTGGGAAAGGGAGTGTGTGAATCTCAAATCTTTGGGGGGCCAGGACAGCCGGGTGACTCACGCCTGTCTCCTGGCACTCAGGAAGCCACGGCAAGAAGATGCACAGAGCCTGGGAGCTCAAGACCAAGATGGACACCATAGCAAGCCCCCACCTCGACCCCAAGCAAACCTCAGAAAACCTTGGTTTAGAGCAGGTCTTGGCAGGAGGATCTCCTCTGGCCCAGAGTTCAATCCAGGTAGGAAGACCAGGATGTTGACAAAATGGAAAGCCTGTGATCACGGCAGTTTGGGTAGACCAAGTCCGAGGGGTTGAGCCGAGTTGGGCAGTTTGAGAGAAGCCTGGGAAACCTAGTGAGGGAAGAAAATGAAGAAAGATGGAATGAAAGAAATAAAGGAATCCATTCTTCTGCAAACTTCCTGTCATCTGTCCATTCCCCCTCACACCCCCACATGTAAGTGGCCCCCAAGCTCGACTCCTTCCAGCCCCAACCCCCCAAATGGCTACCCCCCTTGGGTGCAGGCCAGCATCTTCCTTAGGCTCGCTGGCCAAGTTCCGGCCAGCACTCCTCTCCGAGGTAAGAAATGTGTCCCAAGCAGGCCAACCCTCCGACTTGACAATGAGGACCTTCCACCAAGTAAGGCCAGGGACATATCCCTCACACAGGGACATTTCCTCCCCCAATCCCAATGTTTCCGGGCTCTAAATCCAGTCACCCTGTGAACACACCACATGCAGTTTGGAATCATTGTACGATTCTGATGCTGTTGGAGACAGGGTCTTGCTTTTTGGACCAGGCTGGGACCTGGGGACACAACCGTCATTCACCACCAGCTTCAAAATCACAAGCTTCAGTGATCCTTCCACTTCAGCCTCCAGAGTGGCCAGGACGACTGGCACCTCCACCTCAGATCCCCTGTTGCGATAGGTGTGGTGACTGTATCCCCCTGCATGGTCAGGGCAGGCCTTAGTCTCCTGTACTCCAGCCATCCTCCTGTCTTGGCTTCCCAGATTGCTGGAATTCCAGGCATGAGCTGCCACACTAGGCCTTCTGGTTCATTCTTGACAAAACATCGAGGCCGGTCTTGGGGGCTCAGCCTCATCATTCCAGTGCTTTGCAAGGCTGAAGCTAGCAGCTGGCCTGAGTCCATGGCCTGAGACCTGCTCAGGCATCTTGGAGAGACCTGGTCTCTACCATCCATCCCAAATTAGCCTGGCATGGTGGAGTGCACCTGTCCTTCTGTCTCTTTGGAAGACCAGGTAAAAGTTCACCAGAGCCTGGCGTGCCAAGGCTGTGGTGGCTGGGCGCAAGACTCCACCCTCCAGCCTAGGAGATGGAGTGAGACTTCATCTCAAAGAAAAAAAGGAAAAAAGAAAAAAAAAACAAGAGCATCCATTTTTGTATGGAGTTGGGATCATCATGAACAGAGAGGTCCTTTGGAAAGGAGGTCCCAGCCTGGGGCCCAAAGTTCCCAAAAGATGGTGGATCAGCAGGCAACTGGGATGTGGCATTGTGAGGTCAAGGCAGGGGATTGCTGGAGTCCAGGAGTTCGAGACCAGCCTGGGCCATGTGGTGAGACCTTGTAGCTCACCATAACACAAACACTTGAGTCGCACGTGGTGGCCCCACAGTCCTGGATATATGGGATGTAGTGACCTCAGTCCAGGGGTGCTCCTTTTCATCACCACCACAGACAGAATGTGTGTGTCCAGGCTGGACACCTTGGCACACGGCCATCAGCCCTGCACCCTGGGAGGCTGAGGTGGAGGCTGCCTGAGCTTCAGGGGTCAAAGACTAGCACGGGTGACGTGGCCAGGCCTTATCTCAGTGAGAGGTCCCCAAAATCGAGTGAGGCTTGGTGTCCTCCAGAGTTCCAACTCTTTGGGGCCCGAGGAGGGAGGACCTCCTGTGCCCTGCAGGTAGAGGCCCAGGGAGCCACGATTGTGCCACCATGCCCCAGCCCATCTGACAGAGACTTCAGTGACAAAAAGATGCCTCTCACGTGCATCACAAAGGGTGCCCCCAGCTCTCCAGGGAAAGGTTCGCATGGGCAGGGAATGATGGAGTGATCGGGAGAGGAAGGGGCCCTCCTCCCTCCTGAAGGTGGCAGAAAGGGCGTCCAGAGATGGACTGACCATGCCGTTGCCAGACTGCCTTGATTGTGCTTTGCCCAATGGCCTACCTAGCTTGGGGCTTTCTGTTCCATAAGCTCACATACATCTTTGCTGTGGTGCACGAGTATGGAGTGTGGAGGCAGGTCTTCTGGGGCGAGTGGCCGTATGTGCCAGATGGATGTTCCTGGTGACCACCTTTGATATGTACAGGAACAATAGACCAGAAATTAAAATTACCTTTTCTCTCCCATCCTCACACTGTGGAAGGGGTGGGGGTGATGGTGGTGGTGGTGATTATTATTATATGGAGTCAGAATCCCACTCTGTTGCATAGACCAGAGAGCAGGGACACACTCACGGCCACCGTGGACTCCACCTGCTGGACTCAAGCGATCCTCCCACATCGGCCCCCCAAAGCCTGTAACTACAGGCCTTTGCCAACACACCCAGGTAATCTTTGGGTTTATTTTTGAAGGCTGAGATTATATCTCGCCCCATGTCCTGGGCTGGTGTTGAACCTGCACGCTCAGGTTGTCCACTCGTCTAGGTCTCCAAAGGGCTGGGATGCCAGGCTGAGCCCGAGCCCAGCCTGTGGTTGTTGTGGTGGTGGTGGTGGTTGGTATTATTATTCTGACTTATAGTCCCGCTGTTGGCCAGCCCAGAGTACAGAGGCCCACGCTCAGCCAATGCAGCCTCCACCATCTGGGATGCAGTGATCCTCTTGTTGTGGCCTCCAGAGTGGCAAGAACGACAGGCTTGCGACACCCACACTCTGCTCATTTTTTGGCATCTTGTAAAGATGAGGTCTTGCCCAAGGTGCCTGGGCTGGTCTCAAACCCCGAGGCTCAGGCCATCATCTCGCCTCGGCCTCCCAGAGCTCTGGAATGACAGGTGTGAACCCAAAGTCTGGCCTCGACACCACTCTCAGGGCCCCAATTCAAGGTCCACCCCCTTCTAATGACCCAGGAACCCAAAGAGGCACTTCCTGAAAGGAGCACTTCCTGGAGGGAGCACTGGATGCAGAGGTTGTCTCCACCAGGGTGCCCACCACTCCTCCCGCCTTGTTCCCTAGGGTAGAACCACTCACTCCTCCCAGGGTCCACCTCAGGGTAAAAGAGGGCATGACTCTCAAACCTTCAAGGGGACTGAAGATGTCCGGGAGAGTCACGCCTCTCTCCTCGGTACTTGGGGAAACTGAGACGTGAAGATCGCTGGGGCCTGGGAGCATGAGACCAGGATAGAAACAATAGCAAGCACCCACCTCGACCCCAAGCAAAACCTAGAACATCTTGGTGGCTTGAGAACAGCCTGGGCAACCTAGTGAGGGGAGAAAATAAAGAAAGAATGAAAGAAAGAAAGACAGAGAGAAAAATAAATAAAGAAAGAAATCCATTCTCCTGTAAACTTTCTGCCCTCAGTTCTTCCCCTACCACATGTGAACATCCCCCAAGCAGCACCTTCCAGCCTCAACCACCCCCAATGGTTGCCCCCACTTTGGTATGGGAGTTCCCGAAGATCTCAGGTCGGGTTCCTGCTGGCTCTCTCGCTGAGGTGAGAAATGTGCCCCAGGCAGGCCAACCCTCCCACTCGACAATGAGGACCTTCCCCAAGATAGGCCAGGGACACATCCCTCACCTGGTGACATTTCTTCCTCACCACTTCCATTTTTCCTTGCTCTAAATCCAGTCGCTCTGTGAGCACACCATGCGAAGTTTAGAATCTCTGTACCACTGATGTTTTTGGAGACAAGGTCTGGCTCTATGGCCCAGGCTGTGGCCCGGGGACATGACCACGTTCACTGTCAGCCTCAAATTGCACGCTCTGGTGATCCTGCTGCCTCAGGCTCCGGAGTGGCTGGGACGATGGGCACCTCATTCCCAGACCCTCTTTTGGGATGGGTGTGGAGACGGGGTCCCCCTGCGTGGTCAAGGAGGGCCTTGGGTTCCTGGGCTCCAACCATCCTCCAGCCTCGGGCTCCCAGAGAGCTGGGATTCCAGGTGTAGGCTGCCACCCCAGGCCTTCTGTTTCGTTTTCAACAAAGGATCGAGGCCATGCTCAGGGTCTCAGACTCATCATCCCAGTGCTTTTTGAGGCCAAGACCAGTGGCCAGACCGAGCCCGCAGGCCAGTACTCATCCAGGCACCTTGGCGAGACCTCGTCTCCACCATTCATCCTAAATGAACTGGGCATGTTGGCACACACCTGCTGTTCCAGTTCCACGGAAGGCTGGGGAAAGGCTCACCAGAGCCTGACATGTTGGGCTGTGGTGACCAGGAGTGAGTGTGTGAGACTCTGACTCAAAGAAAAAAAGGACAAAAGGAAAAAAAAGAAGAGCATCCATTTAGATATGGAGTTGGGATCATCGTGAACAGACACAGATCCTTTGAAAAGAAAGCCGAAGCCTTGGGCTCA
>NW_007260290.1:4520-6261 GCF_000164805.1 Carlito syrichta | reverse complement strand
GTCATTCCAGGAAGGACAAGATGAAGACACCCTGGCCAGCTCTGTGGGTGTTGCAAATTTTGGGGACACATACACAGTGCAAGAAGACTGGATATATTTCCTCAAGGAGGTCTTTTCAACACTTTCAACAGCACAACTGACACAGCCCCAGGCTGCTTTCTGCTGCCAGAGAAGTCAGTCTAGGAAGTGCAGGGTGAAGACTGCCTGCCCAGATTTGTGGGTGCTGATGTTGGGGATGGAAATTCCGAGCAAGAAGACTGTATACATTCCCTTGAGAAGTTATTTGATACGGTTTCAACCACGCAATATAACCCAGTCTCGGGCTGCTCATTGTTGCCAGAGAAGTCAATCCAGCAAGTGCAGAATGAAGACCACCGCCCCCCCCACCTCGAGCTCTGTGGAGGATGCTGATGTTGGAGACTGAGATGCAGGGTAATAAGATTGGATACATTTCCTCGAGGAGTTCATTGCTCCAGTTTCAACATTGCTCTCTGTCCCAGTCTTAGGCTGCTTTCTGCTGCCAGAGAAGTCAGTCAAGAAAGTGCAGGATGATGATCAACTGCCCAGCTCTGCATGTGCTGCTGATGTTGGCGACAGTGATGCAGAGCATGTAGACTGCGTATATTGCCGTCAGGAGTTCTTTGCTACAGTTTCATCAGTGCTCTCTGACCCAGCCCCAGGCTGCTCTATGCTGCCAGAGAATTCAGTCCAGGAAGTTCAAGATGAAGACAACTTGCATGACTCTGTGGGTGCTGCGGATGTTGGGGATTGAGATGCAGAGCAACAAGACTGGATACATTTCCTCGAGGAGTTCTCTGGTCCAGTTTCAACAGCGCTCTGTGACCCAGCCCCAGGCTGTTTTAAGCTACCATAGAAGTCAGTTCAGGAAGGGGAGGAAGAAGACCACCTGCCCAGCTCTGTGGGTGCTGCTGTTGTTGGGGACAGAGATGCAGGGCAGGAAGTCTGCATATATTCCCTCAAGGATTTCTTCTCCATCCAGAACTTTCAATAATGGTGAGATGTTAATTCCACTGCTGTCGTCTCTGCCACTTTTGCTCCCACCTCTGCTGCCACACATCAGGGATAGAGAAGAGTGCTCCTGTCTACTTAACTTCCCTGCAGAGAGCTATGGAGGTACCTTGGCTAGAATCTTGGGTGTGGAAGGAAGAAAAAAATTTTGGCAGATAATTTGGAGGCTTTGGAGGATGTAACAGAGTCATGACAAAATGCAATTCTACCCATCCGTCCGCTTTGCTTACCCTATCTGCTAGGAAACTACAGACTCCCTGGTCCAGCCACTTACACTTTTCAGGTCTCAGCACATCCTACCATCCCTGACCACACCCACTTGACTGCCAAATCCTCTATACTGCCTGGTTTTCCACCTCCTAAACCCATACCTATACTTCAATTCTCCCTTCTGCAGAAGTGTCTCCCCTCCTTCTCTTTCCTTCCGTACCACTCTTCCAGTCCCTCTCACTAAGACTCTTTGCAAGCTGATCCATTTCACGGCAGCCCTTTCCACCATCCCAGCCACACTTCAGACTCTGAGATCACTGACACGGACACTACTCTTGCATCTAAGGCTGTCATTTTCACATATCCCCCAGGGCCCAAGTGAGCTCTTTCCCTATTTTCCCAAGTCCATGGCATTGTGGGGAAGAGATGCCCAGTGAAGGTATCAGTGAACATCTACTCACCTACATTTATTTCCCAAATTGAAACTTCACGTCAATTTTAG
>NW_007260290.1:2320-4037 GCF_000164805.1 Carlito syrichta | reverse complement strand
AAAGTGAAGGCCTTACATCTCTGCAGCGCAGCCACCCAGGTGCAGCATCTTGCTATCAGGTTTGGCAGTTTTGACATTGCCATATTCTGCACTAGGCATGCCTATCAATGTCCAGCCAGCCTTTAACAACAACTAAGTGCTTCTTCCATTGCTGAAGCCAAGACTTCTAACTTGAGAGTTGCCACCGAGGTGCCAGAAACTTGGGGCAGTACCTCTCCAGTGCCAACACCACTACAGGCCCACAGGTGATTATGGGACCAGTGCTTCTATAGATGGTGGGGGCATTGGAGTCGGGTGTCTGTCTTGGCCCCAGTTCCACATCAGGAGCACTCAATCCAGGAGAAGGACTGACTGGGATACTCAGGCCTCCTCCTGTTCCTCCATTAGACCAGATAGCCTGGAGTCCAACTGGACATAGCCTTGCTGCACCAGGAGGTTCCGATAATATCTCTGTTTTTGCATACGCTTCTGGTGCCATGAGGTTTCAGGCACCTGGGGTCCACCTTCCCAGAAGACAGATGGATATATAGAAAGAATAACTCAAAACCCATGGTTGGAGGCATCCATGCACAAGCTTTTCATCAGGGCACCATATCTGTGTGTGGAAAACACATCCATCAGAATATCTGGAGCTCACTTGGACAAAGCTCAGATAGCGCATCTGCAGGGACCACTACCATGCCTTTGATGGGAGGCCCTCGGGAGCCCACCTACCAGCAAAGCTCCTGAGCAAACCTGGACAACACACAGATGGTGTGACATGGGACAACAGTGTGCCTGTTGTTACTAAATGTACTAAATGTACTAAATGTACCCACACACAAAGATCACCTGTGGCCCACCTGGCTAAACACGGGAGCTACAACAAGGGATAGCACCATGCATTTGTAAGGAGATATCTAATCTCCCTTTAAGTAAAACACCAAGATCCACTCTGCCTAGGAGTACCTTTGAGTTTAAAGTAGCCAGCATTGTCAATGAAACACTTGCATTTGGAGACTCATGGTCAGAGCAAGTGTGCCTTTGGCTTGAGGATAGAAGGCATCCACTGGGACATCCTTGAATCTACCAAGAAGGACTTCATAGGAGCCACCAACCCATTTCTTACTCCTAGCATGTATCTCAACAAATAAGGAGCAACTGTCCCTCTACATATAGTCCCCATGAATGGACATTGCTCCAGGAGGAAGGAGCTCAGTCTCTTTCAGTTCAACTTAACCTGTTTTGTACAGCGTGGGGCAGACAAGCTTAGACAGAACTACACTGTATTTGAGACGCTCCACCGTGACATGACTTTCACCTGACTGACCCAAGTTCTGGACCAGTTCTCTCCAGTCTTGGAAGTGGCAGAATCCCCACTGCAATTGACAGCTGCTCTTTTTTCCATCGTCCATTGACCTCAATAGACCCTTGACTACAAATGTATTGTCCTGACTTTTTGGACCCTACATTCTAGTAGAAGGTGAGAAAAGGCACAGCAAACATGTACATTATCTCGCAGGATAGCCAGTAATAAACACTATGAAGCATAGAATGGTGGGTTGAGACTGTGGATGAGGAGAAGCAGGTGTTTTCCTTTAAACTGCAAATAAAAGCTGGGCTCAGTGGCTCATCTGTAATCCCGTGCCTTGGGAGGCCTAGGTGAGTGGATTACCTTAGCCCGCGGGTTCGAGACCTGCCTGGGCAACTTGGTGATACCTCATCTCTACAATAAATC
>NW_007260290.1:0-2259 GCF_000164805.1 Carlito syrichta | reverse complement strand
CGCCTCAGCCTTCCAAGTAGCCGGCATTACAGGCGCGCGCTACCACGCCCAGCTGATTTTTTGATTTATTGTAGAGATGAGGTCTCGCTGCCCAGGCAGGTCTCGAACCCGCGGGATCAGGCAATCCACTCACCTCAGCCTCCCAAAGGCGTGGGATTACAGGCTGAGCCACCGAGCCCAGCTGTTGAAGTTTCTATGTGAAGTCTGAGGGGACAACTACCAGGAAGGCAGTGAGAGACCAGCTGACCTACCCTGGCCTCTTCTCTGCATCCTTTTCTCCAGCAATTCTGACACTGATGGAGGCTATTTCCTCCCTGATGTGTGTTAGAACACTACACATGCTGATTTTAGTTTGTTGAAATGCTTAATCTGTCTTTGTGTGTATATCTTTGATTAATTTAGACTTGTGACAGTCATTTTCAAGACTCCTGCTTTACCCTGAGAGGTTGGACTTGGCATCCATCTTCTACCATCTAGGCGAACAAAGAAAAGAAGAGTTCACGGTGCTCAGTAATTATTGAAAATTTAAATTTGCGTATACTTTATCATGCTGTTTAAAAATATCAGAAAATATTTTTCTTAATAACCAGTATTGCTCTAGTTTAAACCATCAAGCTATCAAATCGCAAGAGTAATGATTACACCCAGTTCTGTCTGACTCTAGATTTCTGCTGGGCCTCCTCTAGTCCTAATAGCTAGAAACACAGTCTTATTTAAGGCATTTTACAAGCTAGGAAAGCCATGGATGGAGAAAAGAGAAAAGGTTTTTTTCAGCTTCTAGCATATATCATTAATCAAGTGTTCACTGCCAACTCTACTGTAGCTCTGTGGTAGACCCTGGAGATAGAGTTGAAAGGCATCTCTTACCCCAGGAAAATACACAATGTAGCAGAGGAGAAAGCTGATTAAACCAAAAATTCAACAGTACAGGTAAGGGGTAAAACAAGGAGAGAGGTAAGATGAACATAAAATATTTTTGGATGGAAATGACACATGAACTGCAACTTCAAGGAGGAGAAAGGAACAGTCAAGTGGAGGAGGACTATTTCCAGGTCAAAGCCATAGCATTTGGAAAGTGAGGGAAGGTAGGGAGATGACCAGCCACAGGAACACAAGCCAAGTGGTCAAGTGTGACTGAAGACCGAAGCCAAAGCAAGGAGATGCACCCAAAGGGTTCAACCAAGGCAGAACATGAGTTAAATCCCATGAATTAAATACCACAATGGGGCATCTGTCCATTTTCCTGAAGGTATTGTAAATCATGAAAGAATTGTAAGCAAAAAGGTTACATACAGATTTAGAAAGATCTCTGTGACTGTGTGAGAAGAAAGGATGAAATGGTGTCAGGGCAGAGTCAAGGAGGCTTCGACAATGGAGTGATTGAGGTCAAGATGAAGTAGTGAGCTTTTGGTCTAAAGGAGCAGATGGTGGGGATGTTGAAGAGGTAAGAGAAGAGGGAAATGAAATGAGCCATTTGGTTCGGTTAAATGAACATGGGTGATTTTAGCAAAAATATAAGGTTCAGTTATCCTCCAAACAAGCAAAGACTCAGAGGAAAGATATTTGGTGTCTTCAGGAAGTGGTTAGTAAGGCAATGCACTGGAATGAAGTCAGTAAGTGGGAGGGAAGGAGGAGATGAGGATATAGAAGATCTGGGTTGAATTCCGTGTACTCCTATTTATTGATTGCATAATCAAAAACAGTGGACTCAATTTTCTAGAGTCTCAGTAAAATCAGTGCTTTTACTAAGCCTGTTTACCTCACAAGATTTTTCAAAAGATAAAATAGTGTAGGTATGATACTTATAAATCGTTGTTATTATTCTGTATTTGGGGATGGATGGATAGATAGATAGATAGATAGATAATCAGATAGACAGATAGAGTTATGGGCTGAATGTTTGTGTCTCCTAAAAAATTCAGATGTAATTTTTTCAATCAGGGTTTTACTCTGTTACCCAGGTTGGAATTCAGCGGCATGATCATGACTCACTACGCCTTGATCTCCTGGGCTCAGGTGATTGTTCCTCCTCAGCCTCTCAAGTAGCTGGGACTACAGACATGGGCTACCAGTCCCAGATAAGTAAAAAAATATTTTGTAGTGACAAGGACTCACACTGTTCCCTATACTGGTTTCAAACTCTTAGACTCAAGAAATCCTCTTGCCTCAGCCTCTCAAAGTGTTGGGATTACAGGTGTGAGTCCCTGTACCCAGTCAAATATTCATAGTTTGAAGCCCTAACCCCCATGTGATGGTACG
>NW_007260289.1:29672-56801 GCF_000164805.1 Carlito syrichta | reverse complement strand
TTGTTTAGCCCTTAGCAAGAGGCCCTGTAGTACTTTTGGGATAGAGAACACGTGCAACCCAGATTCCTTATTCTTTCTTAGCAAAAGGCCGTGTATTTGCCTCTATATGAGGACCCCATTTCCCCTGATTCATGCTTCAAAAACCCTGTTTCGTGTTTATCCCTTAGCAAGACACCCTGAAGTTTTTAGGGATTGAGGACACGTGTAACCCAGATTCCTTATTCTTTCTAGGCAATAGGCAGTTCAGTTTCCTGTATTTGAGGACTCCCACTACCCAGATTCCTACATTAAAAACCTGATTCATGGTTACCTCTTAGTCAGCGCCCTGTGGATTTTTGGGCTGAGGATTCGTACAACCAAAATTCCTTATTCTTTCTTAGCAAGAGGCCGTGTAGTTTCCTGTATATGAGGACTCCCATTACCCAGATTCCTGCTACATTCTCAGCAAGGCGCTGAGATATTTCCTGGTGACCTAGAATTCCAGTTGTTTGGATATCAAGAGAAAGGCTCCTGTAAGTTTATTAGGGAACTGGAATACAAGATTCTTGGTTCCCTTTAATAAGACTTCACCAAAATGTGGACTCTCCTGATTCCTATTTCGTTCTAAGCAAAACAAGGAGATGTTTCCTGTTGGCCTGGAAGTCCAGACTCTTGTATACCCATAGAAAGATGACAAGAATATGTCTGGGGACGTGAAATCTAAGATTCCTGGTTCCCTCCCAATAATACCTCCTAATAAAATGTAACACTTAAACCCAAAGTCCTAATAACGAACAACGGAGCCACTGAAGTTTCTGGAGTATGAGGTAACACTGAGGTCAGGGCTTACATACAAAAAATCCGAGAGAATTTCTAGTGTCCTGTAATCTGGCTTTAGTTGTGCCGAAAAACCCAACTGAATTGCACAGACTGGTTCTTAGTTCCAACAATCAAGAGGACCAGAAGGTTGTTGGGAATCTATAATGACACTTGTCCTTTCCAAGTGGCAACGTGCTCTGAAGAATTTGGAGAACTAGAAGCCCAGATTCCAGATAAGCCCTTATAACGGAGCCCTGAAGAAATGGATTGAGGCCTCCCATAACTCACATTCCTTTTTTATTATCAGAAAGACCGCCCGACTTTTACTGGTGTCGTGGAAGTACAGACTCTTACATACCAATACAAATACGCCAAGAAGTTTCCCAGGGATATGGAATCGAAGATTACTGGTTCCCCCTTAAGAATACACCTAAATATGTGGGAACCCCTAATCCCACATTCTCAATGGGAAAACGAATGGCCAGCAGTATTTTCGGGACTACGAGGTAAACCTGAAGCCAGTGATCACATTAACAAATGGCAGATGATTTCGTGGATTGTGGAATCTGACCTTACAGGATCCTATGAAACAAGCGGACCAGTAGGCCAGATTCTCAGTTACAACTATCAAGAGGTGCAAGAGGTTCCTGGGTTTCGGCAATGCCCAATTGTTGTATGCATATAGGACGTTTCTCTGAATAATACGAGAACCAGGACCCCCAGATTCCAGATTAGCATTTGCTAAAGTCCCTGTCGATTCCAAGTTATTAGGACTGCCTTAAGCCACGGATAACTTAACAAATGCCCAGATGTTTGCAAGTTACATGGAAACCGAGTTTCCTGGCTCCTCTTTAGTAAAGCGTGCAGAAACGTTCAAGGAACACAGTGACCCAGATTCCTATTTCGTTCTAAGTCAAACGACGAGATGTATCCTGTTGGCCTGGAAGTCCAGACTCTTGTATACCCATAGAAAGATGACAAGAAAATGCCTGGGGACGTGGAATGTAAGATTCCTGTTAACCTTCCGAATAATAAATCCTAAAAAATTTGAACACCTAAACAAAAAATTCCTAATAACGAACAGCGGAGCCACTGAAGATTCTGGAGTACGAGGTAACACTGAGATCAGGGTTTACATAATAAAATCAGAGAGAATTACTGGAGTCCTGGATTATCTAAAAGGACGTGTAGTGCCAGCTTCTCGTTCCCAACTATCAAGAGTACCAGAGTGTTGCTGGAGTCCAGGGATGATTGATTCGTCATATGCTCATAACTAATAGCTATAAAACATGAGGGGTGGTCGAAGACCTGATCTTGTTTAGCCCCTAGCAAGATGCACTGTAGATTATCGGTACTGAGGAACCATGTAGCCCATATTCCTTATTCTTCCTTCACAAGAGTCATGAGGTTTCCTCTATATGAGGACTCCCATTAACCAGATTCCTGCTTTATTCTCAGCAAGACACCGAGATATTTCGTGGTGATGTAGAATTCAAGTTGTTTGGATATCAACTGAAAGACCTCCTGAAATTTCCTGGGCAATTGGAATCCAAGATTCCTGGTTTCCTTGTGGAAGACACCCTAACAATAAGAGGACCTAGAAGCCCAGATTCCTGATTAAACCTCATCAAGAGGCCCTGTAGACTTTGACGAATGAGAACTCCAAGAACCCGGATTTCATTTTCATTCTCTGCAAGATGCCTTGATTTTCCTTTCTATGTGTATTCCAAAACTCTGTTTACAAAAAGACAGATGCCCACAAGTTTCCTAGGGACGGGGAATCCGTGATTCCTGGTTACCTTTAAAAATAATTACTAAACATTTGGCAACTGCAAAACTCTCGGCCCCTGTCACAATAAAAGGACAAATGGAAGTTAGAGAATTGCAAGGTTCATCTTGAGACCAAGAGTTACATCCAAATATGGCGAGATGATCCCTTTTGTGCTGGAATCTGGCCTTAGTTGTCCCGAGGAAGCTAATGGTCTTGTAGTGCCAGATATCTGTTTAGAACTATTAAGAGGACCAGAATGTTGCTGGAATCCTGAATTGACTGATTGCTAGTATCCACATGCTAAATAGCTCCAAAACATGAGGGGAGCTCGAAGCCCTGATTCTTGTTTGTCCAGTAGTAAGACGTCCTGAGATTTTTTTCGGATTGAGGACTCATGTAACACAGATTCCATATTCTTTCTTCGCTGGAGGCCATGTAGTGTCCTGTATATGAGGACTCCCTTTCCCCAGATTGTTGTTTTGAAATCCTGATTCTTGTTTAGGACTTAGCAAGATTCTAAGTAGATTTTGTGATTGTGGAACAGTCTAAAAAAGATTCCTTATTTTTCCTAAGCAAGAGCCCTCGAAGTTTCTTTTCATGAGGAGTATTACCCACATTCCTTCTTCGAATCCCTCATTCTTGTTTAGCCCTTAGCAAGAGGCCCTGTATTTCTTTTGGGAGAGAGAACACGTGTAACCCAGATTCCTTATTGTGTCTGAGAAATAGGCAGTCCATTTTTCTGTATTTGAGGACTCCCACTACCCAGATTCCTACATTAAAAACCTGTTTCATGGTTACCTCATAGTAAGGCGCCCTGTGGATTTTTGGGCTGAGGACTCGTGTAAACAAAATTCCTTACATTTTCAGCAAGATGCTGTGTAGTTTCCTGTATATGAGGACTCCCAATACCCAGATTCATGCTTCATTCTCAGCAAGGCACTGAGGTATTTCCAGGTGACCTAGAATTCCAGTTGTTTGGATATCAAGAGAAAGACTCCCATAAGGTTATGAAGACCTGAAATCTAATAATCCTGGTTCCACTTAACAAGACCTCCACAAAATATAGAATCTTCTAAATCCAATGTCCCAGTTCCACCAGGCCGACCACAAAAAATTTCTGTAGGTTGAGGTAACCTGAATTGAGGAATTTTGTACCAATATGCCATTTGATTCCTGGGGTTCCAGATTATGGTCCTAGATGTTCATAAAACACAAAAGGATATTTGGGACAGATCCTCGATTACAACTATCAAAAGAATAGAATGTTTCTGGGGATCTGGAACGACGTATTAAGGGTATCTACGGAGCTAAAGCTCTGAAAATGTAGGGACACTGAAGCTCAGATTGCTGATTAAACCTTATCAATAGGCCCTGTAGATCTGGCGAATGAGAACTCCTAGAACCAGATTTCCTTTTCGTTCTCAGCAAGATGCCCTGATTTTCCCTCATGATGTGGATCCAAAATCTCTGTATTCAAATAGGCAGATGCCCAGAAATTACCTAGGGTCGTGGATCCATGAATCCTGGTTACCCTTAATAGTATGTGATAAATAGTTGACAACCTCAAAACACTGGGCCCCTATCGGAATAGAAGGACAAACAGAAGTTTAGGGATTGCAAGATACATCTTAAGGCGATAGACACATACAAATATGTCGATAAGGTTCTTTGTGTCCTGGAATCTGCCCTTTGTTGTCCTGAGGAACCCAACAGACTTGTAGCTCCACATTCTCAATTGCAATTATCAAGAAGACCAGAAGATTGCTGAGAATCTATACTGACAAAAGTTTCATATCCAAGAGGCCTGTAGCCCTAAAGTGTGTGTGGAAATAGAATCCCAGATTCCAGATTAGCCCTTATAATATGTCCATGTAGAATTCTTAGATTGCCGACCCCCATAACCAAGATTCTTTTTGTTCTCAGTAAGACTCCCAGAAGTCACCTGGTGATGTGGAAGTACAAACTCTTATATACCAATAGTCATAAGCCCAAAGGGTCAGAAGGGCCCTGGAATCCAAGATGGCTGGATCCCCTTTACAAATACGTCCTAAATATTTGGGAATACCATATACCAAGCTACGAATATCAATCTAAAATTCCAGTAGTAGTTTCTGGTTTAGGAGGTAAACCTGAAGTCAGAAATTACACAAAAAATGGAGACCTATTTCCTTGGGTTGTGGAATCTGGCCTTACAGCCTCCTGCAAAAAAGCCAAGCAGATGGCCAGATTCTCTGTTATAACTAAGAAGAGGAGCAGCAGGTTCCTGGGAATTGGTAATGACAGATTTGTGGTACGTATGTAGGTATTAGTTCAGAAAAGTGTGGGTTCTGGGACTCCCAATTCCCGATTGGCATTTAGAAATTTCCTGTAGGTTACTAGGTATGAGAACTACCTTAAGCCAGGGAAAAATTAACTACCGCCCAGAAGTTTGCTGGTCACATGTAAACTGATTTTCCTTATTCCACATTGATAACATGAGTAGAATCTTACTGGGGACATAGTGTCCGAGATTCCTGTTTCATTCCCAGAAGAACGACCAGATGTTTCCCCATTCGCTAGAAGTCCAGACACGTGGCTCCCAATAGAAAGACTCCAGAATGCTCCTATGGACTTGTAAACCAAGACTGGGTGCCATCCCAAAAATACCTTCTAAACATTGTACAACATCTAAACCCAAGGTCCTAATTCCGAATAGCTGAACCACCAGAAGTTTCTGGAGTACAAGGTAACCCTGAACTCAGGGTTTACAGTCAAAAAACCCGAGATGATTGCTTGTGTCCTGGAATTTGGCATTAGAGGATCCAGAATATAAATGAACTTGTAGTGCCATATATTCGTTTAAACAATCGAGAAGACCAGAATATTGTGGGATTTCTGGAATCAGTGATTCCTAATATGCACATAGGAAACAGCTCTGAAAATTATGAGGACATCGAAGTCCGAGTCCTGAAGGCTATACCAATATGCCCTGAATATTTTTGGAATTGAGGACTCGTGTAACCCAGTTTCATTATTCTTCCTTAGCAAAAGCCCATGTTGTTTCCTGTACATGAGGACTCCCATTTCCAGATTCGTGCTTCAAATCCCTGGTAAGTTTTTTTCCCTTAGTAAGACTCCATGTAGGTTTTTGGGATTTGAGGACTTGTGTAACCCAGATTCCTTATTCTTCCATAGTAAGAGGTCATGTAGTTTTCTGTATATGAGGACTCCCATTACGCATATTCCTGCTTAATTCTCAGCAATTCCCGAGATATTTCCAGAGGAGCATAGAATTCCAGTTGTTTGGATATCGATAGAAGGACTCCCATATAGTACCTGGGAACTGTAATCCAAGTTTCCATGATCCCCTTAACAAGACATCACAAAAAATGTGGAATATTCTAAACCCAATATCCCAATTCCCACCAGCCTGACTACAGGTAATTTCGGTATTTTGAGGTAACCTGAAGCTAGGGATTTTGTCGCAAAATGCCAGTTGATACCTGGGGAACTGGATTATGGCAGAAGATATTCATAAATAACAAACGACACTGTAGGTCCAAATCCTCGATTACAACTATCGAAAGGACTGGAATCTTCTTAGATCTGTAATAAGAGATTTTAGGTGTCCACCCAGCAAGTATCTCTAAAAAATGGAAGGACCTACAAGCCCAGATTTCTCATTAAACCGTATCAAGAGATCATATAGATTGTGACGATTGAGGACCACTGAAGCCGCATTCTCTTCTCGTTCTCAGCCAGATGCTCTGATAATCCCTGGCGAACTGGATTCCAAAATTCTGTATGCAAATAGACAGATGCCCAGCTGTTTCCCAGGGACGTGGAATCCGTGATTCCTGCTTACCTTTAAAAATATGTATTACATACTTTTCAACCTCAAAACCCAAAGGTCATATCAAGTAGATGCATGAATGGATGTTTTAGATTTACAGAGTACATCTTAAGACAAGAGTTACACACAAATATGGCGAAATGATGCCTTAGTCCTGTAACCTGGCTTTAGTTGTGCCGAAAAACCCAACTGAATTGCACGGACTGGCTCTTGGATACAACAATCAAGAGGACTAGAAGGTTGCTGGGAATCATTAATGACACTTGTCCTCTCCAAGTGGCAATTTGCACTGAAGATTTGGAGAACAAGACGCCCAGATTACAGATAAACCATTATAACAGAGTCCTGTAGAAATGCATTGAAGCCTTACGTAACCTACATTCCTTTTTATATTATCAGGAAGATGCCTGGACTTTTTGTGGTGACGTGGAAGTACAAACTCTTACATACCAATACTCATACGCCAAGAAGTTTCCCAGGGACCTGGAATCAAAGATTCCTGGTTCCCCCTTAAGAATACATCCTAAATATGTGGGAACCCCTAATCCTATATTCTCAATGCGAAAACGAATGTCCAACAGTAGTTTCTGTCCTACGAGGTAAACCTGAAGACAGTGATCACATTAACAAATGGTGGATGTTTGAATATATTGTGGAATCTGGTCTCACAGGACCCTGTGAAACAATTTGACCAGTAGGCCAGATTCTCAGTACAACTATCAAGAGGGGCAACAGGTTACTGGGGATCGGCAATGCCCGATTTGTTGTATGCTTATAGGAGGTTGCTGTGT
This sequence comes from Carlito syrichta, assembly GCF_000164805.1. NCBI lineage: Eukaryota > Metazoa > Chordata > Mammalia > Primates > Tarsiidae > Carlito > Carlito syrichta. Next base: position 49,609 of record NW_007260289.1, on the reverse strand, counting down.
ATAATATGAGAACCAGGACTCCCAGATTTCAGATGGCATTATGCTAAAGTCCCTGTCTTTTCCTAGGTATGAACACCGCCTTTAGCCACGGATAATTTAGCAAATACCCAGATGTTTGCAAGTTACATGGAAACCGAGTTTCCTGGTTCCTGTTTAGTAAACCGTGTAGAATCTTTCAAGGGACACAGTGAGCCACATTATTATTTCGTTCTAAGCAAAACGACGAGATGTTTCCTGTTGGCCTGTAAGTCTAGACTCTGGTATACCCATAGAAATATGACAAGAATATACCTGGGGACGTGGAATCTAAGATTCCTGGCTCCCTCCCAATAATACCTCCTAAAAAAATGGAACACCTAAACCAAATGTCTTAATAACGAACATCGGAGCCACTGAAGTTTCTGGAGTACGAGGTAACACTGAGGTCAGGGCTTACATACAAAAAATCCGAGGGAATTACTGATGTCCTGGATCAGGAATCAGAGGTTCTGAATATCTAAATGGACTTGTAGTGCCAGATTATTTTCTGAACTATCAAGAGTACCATCGTGTTCCCGAGTCCAGGAATGATTGATTCATAATATCAACATAACAAAGAGGTATAAAACATGAGGGGTGCTCAAAGATCTCATTTTGTTTAGCCCTTAGCAAGACACACTGTAGATTTTCGATATTGAAGAAGCATGTTGCCCTGATTCCTTATTCATCCTTCGCAAGAGTCATGAAGTTGCCTGTATATGAGGACTCCCACTACCCAAATTCCTGCTTCATTCTCAGCAAGACACCAGTTAATTTGTGGTGAAGTAGAATTCAAGTTGTATAGATATCAATTGAAAGACCCCTGACGTTTTCTGGGCAATTGGAATCCAAGATTCCTAGTTCACTTTTACAAGACACAATAAAAATATGGGGACCTAGAAGCCCAGATTCTTGATTAAACCTTATCAAGGGGCCCTGAAGACTTTGTCGAATGAGAACTCCAAGATCCCGGATTCCCTTTCATTCTCAGCAAGATGCCTTGAATTTCCTTGTCGATGTGTATTTCTAAACTCTGTATAAAAAAAGACAGATGCCCACAAGTTTCTTAGGGACGGGGATTCCGTGATTCCTAGTTTCCTTTAAAAATATGTACTAAACATTTGGCAACTGCAAAACACTCGATCGCTCTCAAAAAAAAAGGACAAATGGAAGTTTGAGAATTACAGGATTCATCTTCAGACCAAGAGTTACATCCAAATATGGCAAGACGATCCTTTGTATGCTGGAATTTGGCCTTAGTTGTCCCGAGGAATCTAAGGGACTTGTAGTGCCAGATGCCCTTTTAGAACTATCAAGAGGACCAGATTGTTGCCGGAGTCCTGAATTGAATGATTCCTAATATCCACATGCTAAATAGCTCCAAAACATGAGGGGAGCTCGAGTCCCTGATTTTTGTTTATCCAGTAGCAGGACGTCCTGAGAATTTTTTCGGATTGAGGACTCGTGAAACACAGATTTTTTATTCTTCCTTCGCTGGAGGCCGTGTAGTGTCCTGTATATGAGGACTCCCTTTCCCTAGATTCCTGTTTTGAAACCCTGATTCTTGTTAAGCCCTTAGCAAGACACCATGTAGATTTTGTGATAGAAGAACCGTGTAAAACAAATTCCTTATTTTTCCTTAGCAGGAGGCCTCAATGTTTCCTGTCATGAGGAGTATTACCCACAATCCTGCTTCGAATAACTTATTCTTGTTTGACCCTCAACAAGAGGCCTTGTAGTTCGTTTTAGATAGAGAACACGTGTAACCCAGATTCCTTATGCTTTCTTAACAAAAGGACGTGTACTTGCCTGTATATGAAGACCCTATTTCCACAGATTCATGCTTCAAAAACCCTGATTCGTGTTTAGCCCTTAGAAAGAGGCCCTGAAGTTTTTTTAGGGATTGATGACACGGGTAACCCAGATTCCTTATTCTTTCTTAGCAATAGGCAGTCCAGTTTCCTGTATTTCCGGACTCCTACTACCCATATTCCTACATTAAAAACATGATTCATGGTTACCTGTTAGTAAGACGCCCTGTGGATTTTTTCCCTGAGGTCTCGTGCAAACAAAATTTCATATTCTTCCTTAGCAAGAGGTTGTGTAGTTTCCTGTATATGAGGACTCCCATTACACAGATTCCTGCTTTTCCTGCTTCATTCTCAGCAATGTACTGAGATATTTCCTGATGACCTTGAATTCCCATTGTTTGGATATCAAGAGAAAGAGTCCCATAAGGTCATTGGGGACTGTAATCTAAGATTCCTGTTTCCGCTTAAAAAGAACTCCCCAAAATATGGAATTTTCTAAATACAATGGGCCAATTCCACAAGGCCGACCACAAGAAATTTCTGTATTTTGAGGTAACCAGAATCGAGGGATTTTGTACCAATATGCCATTTGACTCTGAGGTACCTGATTATGGTCCTAGATGTTCATAAGACACAAAAGCATATTTCGGTCAGATTCTTGATTACAACTATCAAGAGAATAGAATGTTCCTGGGGATCTTAACAACAGACTAATGGTATCTACGGAGCTAGTAGCTCTGACAAATGTAGGGACCCTGATGCCCAGATTGCAGATTAAACCTTATCAAGAGGCCCTGTAGATCTAGCGAATGAGAACTCCTAGAACCATATTTCCTTTTCGTTCTCAGCAAGATGCCCTGATTTTCCCTCGTGATGTGGATCCAAACACTCTGTTTACAAGTAGGCAGATGCCCAGAAATTACCTAGAGTCGTGCATTCCATGAATCTTGGTTACCCTTCAAAGTACATAATAAATATTTGGCAACCTCAAAACACTGGACCCCTTTCGGAAAAGAGGAACAAACAGAAGTTTTTGGATTACAAGATACATCTTAAGGAGATAGATACATACAAATATGACAATAAGATTCTTTGTGTCCTGGAATATGCCCTTTGTTGTCCCAAGGAACCAAATGGACTTGTAGGTTCACATTCTCGGTTACAACTATCAAGAAGACCAAAAGGTTGCTGAGAATCTATACTGTCAAAACTATCATATGCAAGAGGCCTGTAGCCCTAATGTATGTGTGGAAATAGAATCCCAGATTCCAGATTAGCCCTTATAATGTGTCCATGTAGATTCTTAGATTGGCGACCCCCGTAACCCAGATTCTTTTTGTTCTCAGTAAGACTCCCGGAAGTTACCTGGCGACGTGGAAGTACAAACTCTTATATACGAATACTCATAAGCCCAAAAGGTCAGAAGTGTCCTGGAATCCAAGATCGCTGGATCCCCTTTAAGAATACGTCCTAAATATTTGGGAACACCTAATCCCAAGTTATGAATATCAATCTAAAATTCCAGCAGTATTTTCTGTATACAAGGTAAACCTGAAGTCAGAAATTACACGCATAATGGCAAGATGATTCCTTGAGCTATGGAATCCGGCCTTACATCCTTTTGTAAAAAATGTCTAGCTGATGGCCAGATTCTCTGTTATATCTAAGAAGAGGAGCAGCAGGTCCTGGGAATCGGTAATGACAGATTTGTGGTACGTATGCAGCAATTTGTTCTGAAAAGTGTGAGGCGTGGGACCCCAAAATCCTTATTAGCATTTAGAAAATTCCTGTTGGCTTCCAGGTATGAGAACTACCTTAAGCCAGGTAACAATTAACAACTGCCCAGAAATTTGCTGGTCACATGCAAACTGATTTTCCTTGTTTCACATTGGTACCATGAGTAGAAGCTTTCTGGGCACACAGTGTCAGAGATTCCTGTTTCGTTCTCAAAAGAATGACCAGATGTTTCCCCATTCCCTAGAAGTCCAGACACGTGGCTCCCAATAGAAAGACTCCCGAATGCTCCTATGGACTTGTATACCAAGACCCTGGTGCCCTACCAAAAAAACCTTCTAAACATGGTGCAACATCTAAACCCAAGGTCCTAATTCCTAATAGCTGAACAACCAGAATTTTCTCGAATACGATGTAATTCTGAACTCAGGGCTTATATTCAAAAAACCCGAGAAGATTACTTGTGTCCTAAAATTTGGCGTTAGAGGATCCAGAATCTAAAGGGCTTGTAGTGCCATATTTGAGTTTAAACAACCGAGAGGACCAGAATTTTGCATGACTTCTGGAATTGCGTGATTCCTAATATGCACATATGAAACAGCTCTCAAAAATATGAGGACGTCGAAGTAAGCATCTTTTAGGCCTTACCAAGACGCCCTGAACATTTTTGGAATTGAGGACTCGTGTAACCGAGATTCGTTATTCTCCCTTAGCAAGAGCCCATGTAGTTTCCTGTATATGAGGACTCCCATTCCCCCGATTCTTCCTTGGAAATCCTGATTCCTATTTAGCCTTTATCAAGACACCCAGTAGATTTTTGACATTGAGAACTCGTGAAAACCAGATTCTCTATCCTTTCTTAGATAGAGGCTGTGTAGTTTCGGTATATGAGGACTCCCATTACAGAGATTCCTGCTTCGAAACCCTGATCCTTTTTAGCCCTTAGAAAGACGCCTTGTAGATATTTAGAATCGAGGACATATGTAACCCAGATTCCTTTTTCATCCTTAGCAAGAGGTTGTGAAGTTTCCTTTATATGAGGACTCCCATTCCCCAGATTCGAGCTTCAAATCCCTCATACATTTTTCTCCCTTAGTAAGACACCTTGTAGGTTTTCAGGATTTGAGGACTCATGTAACCCAGATTCCTTATTCTTCCATAGTAAGAGGACATGTAATTGCCCGAATATGAGGACTCCCATGATGCAAATTCCTGCTGAATTCTCAGAAATACCCTAGATATTTCTTGATTAACATAGAATTCCTGTTGTTTGGATATCAATAGAAAGATTCCCATAACTGGGAACTGCAATCCAAGTTTCCATGTTCCGCTTAACAAGACATCGTAATAATGTGGAATATTCTAAACCCAATATCCCAATTCCCACCAGCCTGACCACAGGAAATTTTGGTATTTTGAGGTAACCTGAAGTGAGGGATTTTGTCGCAAAATGCCAGTTTATTCCTGGGGAACTGGATTGTGGCTGAAGATGTTCATAAAAACAAAAGAAACTGTAGGACCAGATCCAGGATTACAGCCATCGAAGGACCGGAATCTTCTTAGATCTGTAATAAGAGATTTTAGGTATCCACGGAGCAAGTATCTCTGAAAAATGGAAGAAACACAAACCCAGATTCCTCATTAAACCTTATTAAGAGGTCACATAGATTTTGACGACTGAGCACACTTGAACCCGCATTCTCTTCTTGTTCTCAGCAAGATGTCCTGATTTTCCCTGGTGATCTGGATTCCAAAATTCTGTATGCAAATAAACAGATGCTCATCTGTTCCCCCAGGGACGTGGAATCCGTGATTCATGGTTACCTTCAAACATATGGACTACATGCTTAGAAACCTACAAACCCCCAGGCCATATCAAATAGATGCACTAACGGAAGTTTTAGGATTACAGGATACATCATAAGATAATAGCTACACACCAATATGGCGTGATGTTGCCTTAGTCTTGTTAACTGGCTTTAGTTGTGCCAAGAAACCCTACAGAATTGCACAGACTGGTTCTTGGTTACAACAATCAAGAGTACCAGAAGGTTGCTGGGAATCTATAATGACAATTGTCCTTTCTATGTGGCAACATCCCCTGAAAATTTGGAGAGCTAGAAGCCCAGATTCCAGATAAGCCCTTATAACAGAGTGCTGTAGAAATGGATTAAGGCCTCCCATAACCCATATTCCATTTTTTATTATGAGGAAGATGTCCGGACGTTTTCTGGTGACGTGGAAGTACAAACTCTTACATACCAATACACATATACCAAGAAGATTCCCAGGGACCTGGAATCAAAGATTGTTGCTTCCCCATTAAGAATACATCCTAAATATGTTGGAATCACTAATCCCACATTCTCAATGCGAAAACAGCAGTAGTTCCTGGACTACGAGGTAATCTGAAGCCAGTGATCACATTAACAAATGGTGGATGATTGCGTGGATTGTGGAATCTGACCTTACAGGGCCCTGTGATACAAGTGGGCCAGTAGGCCAGAATCTCAGCTACAATTATCAAGAGGCGCAACTGCTTCCTCGGGATCGTCAATGCCCGATTGTGGTATGCATATAGGAGGTTGCTCTGAATAATATGAAAAACAGGACTCCCAGAATCCAGATTAGCATTTTATAAAGTCCCTGTCAATTCCTAGGTATGAACACTGCCTTAAGCCACGGATAATTTGGCAAATGCCCAGATGTTTGCAAGTTACATGGAAACCGAGATTCCTGGTTCCTCTTTAGTAAAGCGTGGAGAAACTTTCAAGGGACCCAGTGACCCAGATTCCTATTTCGTTCTAAGCAAAATGACGAGATGTTTCCTGTTGGCCTTGATGTCCAGACTCTTGTATACCCATAGAAAGATGACAAAAATATGCCTGAAGTACGTGGAATGTAAGATTCCTGGTTCCCTACCAATAATACCTCCTAAAAAAACTGAACACCTAAACCCAAAATCCTAATAATGAACAGCAAAGCCACTGATATTTCTGGAGTACGAGGTAACACTGAGGTCAGGGCTTACATTAAAAAAATCAGAGAGAATTACTGGTGTCCTGGATCTGGAATCAGAGCTTCCAAGTATCTAAATGGACTTGCAGTGCCAGGTTCTCGTTCACAACTATCAAGAGTACCAAAGTGTTGCTGGAGTCCAAGAATGATTGATTCATAATATCCTCTTAACAAATAGCTATAAAACATGAGGGGTGCTCGAAGTCCTGATCTTGTTTAGCCCTTAGCAAGACGCATTGAAGATTTGCGGTATTGAGGACCCATGTAACCCAGATTCCTTATTCATCCTTCGCAAGAGTCATGAAGTTTCCTCTATATGAGGACTCCCATTACCCAGATTACTGCTTCATTCTCAGCAAGACACCGAGATATTTCGTGGTGATGTAGAATTCAAGTGGTTTGGATATAAATTGAGAGACCCCCTGAAGTTTCCTGGGCAATTGAAATCCAAGATTCCTGGTTCCCTTGCACAAGACACCCTAATAATATGGGGACCTTGAAGCCCAGATTCCTGAATAAACCTCATCAAGAGGCCCTGTAGACTTCGGCGAATGAGAACTCCAAGAACCCGAATTCCCTTTTCGTTCTCTGTAAGATGCCTTGATATTCCCTGTCGATGTGTATTCCAAAACTCTGTATACAAAAAGACAGATACCCACAAGTTTCCTAGGGATGGGGAATCCGTGATTTCTGGTTACTTTTAAAAATACTAAACATTTGGCAACTGCAAAACCCTCGGCCCCTGTCAAAATAAAAGGACAAATGGAAGTTTGAGAATTACAAGGATCATCGTAGACCAAGAGTAACATCCAAATATGGCGAGATGATCTCTTTTGTGCTGGAATCTGACCATAGTTGTCCCAAGGAACCTAACGGTCTTGTAGTACCAGATACCTGTTTATAACTATCAAGAGGAGCAGAATGCTGCTGGAGTCCTGAATTGACTGATTACTAGTATCGACATGCTAAATAGCTCCAAAACATGAGGGGAGTTCAAAACCCTGATTCTTGTTAGTCTAGTAGCAAGAGGTCCTGAGAATTTTTTCGGATTGAGGATTCGTGTAACACAGATTCTGTATTCTTCCTTTGCTGGAGGCCTTGCAGTATCCTGTATATGAGGACTCCCTTTACCCAGATTGTTGTTTTGAAACTCTGATTCTTGTTTAGCCCTTACCAAGACTCCATGTAGACTTTGTGATTGTGGAACCGTGTGAAAATGATTCCTCATTTTTCCTAAGCAAGAGCCCTCGAAGTTTCCTTTTAAGAGGAGTATTATACACATTTCTGCTTTGAATCCCTCATTCTTGTTTATCCCTTAGCAAGAGGCCCTGTATTTCTTTTGGGATAGAGAACACGTGTAGCCCAGATTTCTTATTCTTTCTTAGCAATAGGCAGTCCAGTTTACTGTATTTGAGGACTCCCACTACCCAGATTCCTACACTAAAAACCTGTTTCATGGTTACCTCATAGTAAGATGCCCTGTGGATTTTTGGGCTGAGGATTGTTCAACCAAAATTCCTTATTCTTTTTCAGCAAGAGGCCATGTAGTTTCTGTATAGGAGAACTCCCATTACCCAGATTCCTGCTTCATTCTCAGCAAGGCACTGAGTTATTTCCTGGTGACCTAGAATTCCAGTTGTTTGGATATCAAGAGAAAGACTCCCATAAAGTTATTGGGGAACTGGAATACAAGATTCCTGGTTCCCCTTAACAAGACCTCCCCAAAAGGTGGAATCTCCTAAACCCATGTCCCAATTCCCACCTGCCCGACCACAGGAAATTTCTGTAGTCTGAGGTAACTTGAATCGAGAGATTTTATTCCAGTATGCCATTTGATTCCTGGGGTACCTGATTATGGTCGTAGATGTTCATGAGACACAAAAGAATATTTGGGAAGATCCTTGATTACAACTATCAAGAGAATAGAATATTCCTGGGGATCTGTAATGAAAGATTAAGGGTATCTCTGGAGCTAGTAGCTCTGAAAAATGTAGGGACCCTGAAGCCCAGATTGCTGATTAAACGTTATCAAGAAGCCCTGCAGATTTTGGCGAATGAGAACTCCTAGAACCGGATTTCCTTTTCGTTCTCAGCCAGATGCCCTGGTTTTCCCTCTAGATGTGGATCAAAAAACTTTGTATACAAATAGGCAGATGCTCAGAAATTACCTATGGTCGTGGAATCCATGAATCCTGGTTACCCTTAAAAGTACGTAATAAATATTTGGCAAGCTCAAAACACCAGGCCCCTATCGGAACAGAAGGACAAACAGAAGTTTTAGGATTAAAAGCTCCATCTTAAGGTGATAGTTACATACAAATATGGCGATAAGATTCTTGGGGTCCTGGAATCTGCCCTTTGTTGTCCCGAGGAACCCACGGACATGAGGGTCCAATTTCTTGGTTACAACTATCTAGAAGACTAGAAGGTTGTTGAGAATCTATAATGACAAAATTGTCATATTCAAGAGGGCTGTAGCCCTAAAGAATGTGTGGAAATATAATCCCATATTCCATATTAGCCCTTATAATGTATCCATGTAGAATTCTTGGATTGGCGACCCCTCTAACACAGATTCTATTTGTTCTCAGTAAAACTCCCGGACCTTACCTGGCGACGTGGATGTACAAACTCTTATATACCAATACTCATAAGCCCAAATCGTCAGATGGGGCCTGGAATCAAAGATTGCTGGATCTCTTTCAAGAATTCGTCCTAAATGTTTGGGAACACCTAATCCCAAGTTACGAATATTAATCTAAAATTCCAGTAGTAGTTTCTGGATTAGGAGGTAAACCCAAAGACAGAAATTACACGAAAAATGGTGACATGTTTTTGGGTTGTAGAATCTGGTCTTACAGCCTGCTGCAAATAAAAAGCCACGCAGATGGTCAGAGTCTCTATTACAACGAATAAGAGGAACAGAAGGTTCCTGGAAATCAGTAATGACAGATCTGTGGTACGTATGCAGGAATTAGTTCTGAAAAGTGTGGGCAGAGGGACTCCAAATTCCTGAGTAGCATTTACAAATTTCCTGTAGGTGCCTAGGTATGAGAACTACCTTAAGCCAGGGAAAAATTAACAACTGTCCAGAAATTTGCTGGTCACATGCAAACTGATTTTCTGTGTTCCACATTGGTAACATGAGTAGAAACTTTCTGGGGACATAGTGTCCGACGATCCTGTTTCTTATCAGAAGAACGACCAGATATTTCCTCGTTCCTTAGAAGTCCAGACACGTGGCTCCAAATAGAAAGACTCTAGAACGTTCCTATGGACTTGGAAACCAAGACCCTGGTGCCCTCCCAAAAATACTTTCTAAACATGGTGCAACATCTAAACCCAGGGTCCTAATTCCTTATAGCTGAACTACCAGAAGTTTCTGGTGTACGAGGTAATCCTGAACTTGGGGCTTACATTCACAAAATCCGAGATGATTACTTGTGTCCTGGAATTTGGCGTTAGAGGATCCATAATCTAAATGGACTTGTAGCACCATATTTTCGTTTAAGCTATCGAGATGACCAGAATGTTGCGGAAATTCTGTACTGACTGATTCCTAATATGCACATAGGAAACAGCTCTGAAAATTATGGGGACTTCGAAGTCCGAGTCCTGTAGGCCTTACCTAAACATTTTTGGAATTGAGGACTCGTATAACCCAGATTCGTTATCCTTCTTTAGCAAGAGCCTGTGTACTTTCCTGTATATGAGGACCTATATTTCCCAGATTCTTGCTTTGAAATCCTGATTCTTTTTTTGCCCTTACCAAGACACTCAGATTTTTGGCATTGAGGACTTGTGAAAACCAGATTCCTTTTCCTTTCTTAGGTAGAGGCTGTGTAGTTTCCTATATATGAAGACTCCCATTTCCGAGATTCCTGCTTCAAATCCCTGATTCTTGTTTAGCCTTTAGAAAGACACCCTGTAGATTTTTAGGATCGACGACATGTGTAACCCAGATTCCTTGTTAGGCCTTAGAAAGAGGTTGTGAAGTTTCCTGTATATGAGAACTCCCATTCCCCAGATTCATGTTTCAAATCCCTGATACATTTATCTCCCTTAGTAAGACTCCTTGTAGGTTTTTGGGATTTGAAGAATCGTGTAACCCAGATTCCTTATTCTTCCATAGTAAGAGGCTATGTAGTTTCCCGTATATGAGGACTTCTATTACACAAACTCCTGCAGAATTCTCAGCAATACCCGAGATTTCTCCTGATGAACATAAAATTCCAGTTATTTGGATATCAATAGAAAGACTCCCATGTAGTTCCTAAGAATTGTAATCCAAGTTAACAGGTTCCCCTTAACAAGACATCATAAAAATGTGGAATATTCTAAACCCAATTTCCCAATTCCCACCAGCTTGACCACAGGAAATTTCGTTATTTTAAGGTAACCTGAAGTGAGGGATTTTGTCCCCAAATGCCAGTTTATTCCTGGGGAACTGGATTGTGGCTGAAGATGTCCATAAAAACAAACGGAACTGTAGGTCCAGATCCAGGATTACAGCTATCTAAGGACCGTAATCTTCTTGGATCAGTAATAAAATATTTTAGGTATCCACGGAGCAAATATCTCTGAAAAATGGAAGGAACTACATGCCCAGATTCCTCATTAAACCTTATCAAGAGGCCAGATAGATTTTGACGATGGAGGACACCTGAATACACATTCTCTAATCGTTCTCAGCAAGATGCTCTGATCTTCCCTGGCGATCTGGATTCCAAATTCTGTATGCAAATTGACACATGCCCAGTTGTTTCTCAGGGACATAGAATCCCTGATTCATGTTTATCTTTAAACATATGGACTACATGCTTAGCAACCTCAAAACCCCTAGGCCATATCAAATAGATGCACAAATGGAAGTTTTAGGATTACAGGATACATCTTAAGACAAGAGCTACACTCAAATATGGTGAGATGATGCCTTAGTCCTGTAATCTGGCTTTAGTTGTGCCAACAAACCTAACTGAATTGCACGCGCTGGTTCTTGGTTTCAACAATCAAGAGGACCAGAAGGTTGCTGGGAATCTATAATAACACTTGTCCTTTCTAAGTGGCAACGTGCTCTGAAGAATTAGGAGAACTAGAAGCCCAGATTCCAGATAGGCCCTTATAACGGAGAGCTGTATAAATGGATTGAGGCCGCCCATAGCCCACATTCCTTTTTTTATTATCAGGTAGACGCCCAGACGTTTTTTGGTGACGTGGAAGTACAAACTCTTACATACAAATACACATACGCCAAGAAGTTTCCCAGGGACCGGGGATCGATGATGCCTGCTTAACCCTTAAGAATACATCCTACATATGTGGGAAGCACTGATCCCACATTCTCAAAGTGAAAACGAATGTACAGCAGTAGTTTCTGGACTACAAGGTAAACTGAAGTCAGTGATCACATTAACAAATGGCGGATGATTGCGTGTATTGTGGAATCTGACCTTAAAGGACCTTGTGAAACAAGTGGACCAGTAGGCCAGATTCTCAGTTACAATTATCAAGAGGTGCAACTTCTTCCTGATGATCAGCAATGCCCGATTGTGGTATGCATATAGGACGTTGCTGTGAATAATATGAAAACCAGAACTCCCAGAATCCAGATTAGCATGTGCTAAAGTCCTTGTCGATTCCTACGTATGAGGACTGCCTTAAACCATGGATAATTTAGCAAATGCCCAGATGTTTACAAGTTACATGGAAACCGAGGTTCCTGGTTCCTCTTTAGTAAAGTGTGGAGAAACTTTCAAGGGACACAGTGACCCAGATTCCTAATTCGTTCTAAGCAAAACTACGAGATGTTTTCTGTTGGCCTGGAAGTCCAGATTCTTGTATACCCATAGAAAGATGACAAGAATATGCCTAGGGATGTGGAATGTAAGATTCCTTGTTCCCTCCCAATATTACATCCTAAAAAGATTGAACACCTAAACCCAAAGTCCTAATAAAGAACAGCAAAGCCACTGAAGTTTCTGGAGTATGAGGTAACACTGAGATCACGGCTTACATTAAAAAAATCAGAGAGAATTACTGGTGTCCTGGATCTGGATTCAGAGGTTCCATGTATCTAAAGGGACTTGTAGTGCCAGATTCTCATTCACAACAATCAAGAGTACCAGAGTGTTGTTGGAGTCCAGGAATGATTGATTCGTAATATCCTCATAACAAATAGCTATAAAACATGAGGGGTGCTCGAAACCCTGATCTTGTTTAGCCCTTAACAAGACGCACTGTAGATTTGCGGTATTAAGGTCCCAAGTAGCCCAGATCCCTTATTCATCCTTCGCAAGAGTCATGAAGTTTCCTTTATATGAGGACTTCCATTACCCAGATTCCTGCTTTATTCTCAGCAAGACACCCAGATATTTCGTGGTGATGTAGAATTCAAGTTGTTTGGATAACAATTGAAAGACCCCCTGAAGTTTCCTGGGCAATTGGAATCCAAGATTCCTGGTTCCCTTGCACAAGACACCCTAACAATATGGGAACCTAGAAGCCCAGATTCCTGATTAAACCTCATCAAGAGGCCCTGTAGACTTTGGCGAATGAGAAATCTAAGAACCTGGATCCCCTTTTCGTTCTCTGCAAGATGCCTTGATTTTCCCTGTCGATGTGTATTCCAAAACTCTGTATGCAAAAAGATAGATGCCCACAAGTATCCTAGGGACGGGGAATCCGTGATTCATGGTTACCTTTAAAAATACTTACTAAACATTTGGCAACTGCAAAACCCTCGGCCCATGTCAAAAACTAAAGGACAAATGGAAGTTAGAGAATTACAAGGTTCATCTTGAGACCAAGAGTTACATCCAAATATGGGTAGATGGTCCCTTTTGTGCTGGAATCTGGGCTTAATTTTCTCGAGGAACTTAACGGTCTTGTAGTGCCAGATACCTGATTATAACTATCAAGAGTAGCAGAATGTTGTTGGAGTCCTGAATTGACTGATTGCTAGTATCCACATGCTAAATAACTCCAAAACATGAGGGGAGTTCGAAGCCCTGATTCTCGTTTGTCCAGTAGAAAGACGTCCTGAGAATTTTTTCGGATTGAGGATTCGTGTAACACAGATTCCGTATTCTTCCTTTGCTACAGGACGTGTAGTGTCCTGTATAGTAGGACTCTCTTTCCCCAGATTGTTGTTTTGAAACCATGATTCTTGTTTAGCCCTTAGCAAGACTCCAAATAGATTTTGTAATTGTGGAACCGTGTAAAAAAAATTCCTTATTTTTCCTAAGCAAGAGCCCTCAAAGTTTCCTTTTATGAGGAGTATTACCTACATTCCTGCTTCGAATCCCTCATTCTTGTTTAGCCCTTAGCTAGAGTTCCTGTATTTCTTTTGGGATAGAGAACACAGGTAGCCCAGATTCCTTATTATTTCTTAGTAATAGGCAGTTCAGTTTTCTGTATTTGAGGGCTCCCACTACCCAGATTCCTACATTAAAATCCTGTTTCATGGTTACCTCATAGTAAGATGTCCTGTGGATTTTTGGGCTGAGGACGCATTCAACAAAAATGCCTTATTCTTTTTCAGCAAGATGCCGTGTAGTTTCCTGAATATGAGCCCTCCCATTACCCAGATTCCTGCTTCATTCTCAGCATGGCACTGAGGCATTTCCTGGTGACCTAAAATTCCAGATGTTTGGATATCAACAGAAAGACTCTCATAAGTTTATTGAGGACCTGGAATCCAAGATTCCCGGTTTCCCTTAACAAGACCTCACAAAAGGTGGAATCTCATAAACCCATGTCCCAATTCCCACCTTCCCGACCACAAGAAATTTCTGTAGACTGAGGTAACTTGAATCGAGAGATTTTATTCCAGTATGCCATTTGATTTTGGGGTACCTGTATGGTCCTAGATGTTCATGAGACACAAAAGAATATTTGGGAAGATCCTCGATTACAACTATCAAGAAAATAGAATATTCCTGGAGATCTGAAATGACAGATTAAGGGTATCTCCGGAGCCAGTAACTCTGAAATATGTAGGGACCCTGAAGCCAGATTGCTGATTAAACGTTACCAAGAGGCCCTGTATATTTTGGCGAATGAGAACTCCTAGAACCGGATTTCCTTTTTGTTCTTAGCCAGATGCCCTGGTTTTCCCTCTTGATGTGGATCAAAAAACTTTGTATACAAATAGGCAGATGCCCAGAAATTACCTAGGGTCGTGGAATCCAGGAATCCTGGTTACCATTAAAAGTACGTAATAAATATTTGGCAATCTCAAAACACCAGGCCCCTATCAGAACAAAAGGACAAACAGAAGTTTTAGGATTACGAGGTCCATCTTAAGGCGATAGTTATATACAAATATGGCAATAAGATACTATGGGTCCTGGAGTCTACCCTTTGTTGTCCCGAGGAACCCAACGGACATGAGGGACCACATTCTCGGTTACAACTATCAAGATCAGTAGGATGCTGAGAATCTATAATGACAAAATTGTCATATCCATGAGGGCTGAAGCCCTAAAGAATGTGTGGAAATATA
The DNA here is from genome assembly GCF_000164805.1 of Carlito syrichta. Classification (NCBI taxonomy): domain Eukaryota; kingdom Metazoa; phylum Chordata; class Mammalia; order Primates; family Tarsiidae; genus Carlito; species Carlito syrichta. The sequence continues at coordinate 34,525 of NW_007260289.1, read as the reverse complement.
ATCCCATATTCCAGATTAGCACTTATGATGTGTCCATGAAGAATTCTTTTATTGGTGACCCCTGTCATACAGATTCTTTTTGTTCTCAGTAAAACTCCTGGACCTTACCTGGCGAAGTGGATGTGCAAACTCTTATATACAAATACTCATAAGCCCAAATCGTCAGATGGGGCCTGGAATCCAAGATTGCTGGATCCCCTTCAAGAATACGCCATGAATGTTTGGGAACACCTAATCCCAAGTTAGGAATATTAATCTAAAATTCCAGTAGTAGTTTCTGGATTAGGAGGTAAACCTGTAGTCAGAAATTACACGAAAAATGGTGACATGTTTTTGGGTTGTGGAATCTGGCCTTACAACTTCCTGCAAAAAAAAGCCACGCAGATGGCCAGAGTCTCTGTTACAACTAAGAAGAGGAGCAGAAGGTACCTGGAAATCGGTATTGACAGATTTGTGGTACATAGTCAGGAATTAGTTCTGAAAAGTGTGGGGACTGGGACTCCAAATTCCTGAGTAGCATTTAGAAATTTCCTGTAGGCGCCTAGGTATGAGAACTACCTTAAGCCAAGGAAAAATTAACAACTGCCCAGAAGTTTGCTGGTCATATGCAAACTGATTTTCCGTGTTCCACATTGGTAACATCAGTAGAAACTTTCTGGGGACATAGTGTCCGAGGTTCCTGTTTTGTTCTCAGAAGAATGACCAGATGTTTCCCCACTCCCTTGAAGTGCAGACACGTGGCTCCAAATAGAAAGACTCTAGAACGTTCCTATGGACTTGGAAACCAAGACCCTGGTGCCCTCCCATAAATACCTTATAAATATGGTGAAACATCTAAACACAAGGTCCTAATTCCTTATAGCTGAACTACCAGAAGTTTCTGGTGTACGAGGTAATCCTGAACTCAGGGCTTACATTCACAAAACCCGAGATGATTACTTGTGTCCTGGAATTTGGCGTTAGAGGATCCATAATCTAAATGGATTTGTAGTGCCATATTTTCATTTAAACTATCGAGATGACCAGAATGTTGCGGAAATTCTGTAATGACTGATCCCTACAATGCACATAGAAAACAGCTCTGAAAATTATGGGGACGTCAAAGTCCGAGTCTTGTAGGTCTTACCTTAACATTTTTGGAATTGAGGACTCGTATAAATCAGATTCGTTATTCTTCTTTAGCAAAAGTCCATGAGTTTCCTGTATATGAGGACTCCCATTCCCCAGATTCATGATTCAAATCCCTGATACTTTTCTCTCCCTTAGTAAGACTCCCTGTAGGGTTTTGAGATTTGAAGAATCGTGTAACCCAGATTCCTTATTCTTCCATAATAAGAGGCCATGTAGTTCCCTGTATATGAGGACTCCCATTACGCAAATTCCTGCTGAACTCTCAGCAATACTCGAGATTTTTCTTGATGAACATAGAATTCCAGTTGTTTGGATATCTATAGAAAGAATCCCATATAGTTCCTAAGAACTGTAAGCCATGTTAACATGTTCCCCGTAACAAGACATTGTAAAAATGTGGAATATTCTAAACCCAATATCCCAATTCCCACCAGCCTGATCACAGGAAATTTCGGTATTTTGACGTAACCTGAAGCGAGGGACTTTGTCGCAAAATGCCAGTTGATTCCTAGGAAACTGGATTATGGCCGAAGACGTTCATAAGAAACAAATGACATTGTAGGTCCAGATCCTTGAGTACAACTATTGAATGGACCAGATACTTCTTGGATCTGTAGTAAGAGACTTTAGGTATCCACGAAGGAAGTAGCTCTGAAAAACGGAAGGACATACAAGCCCAGATTCCTCATTAAACCTTATGAAGAGGCCATATAGATTTTGACGATTGAGGACCACTGAACCCGCATTCTCTTCTCGTTCTCAGCAAGAAGCCCTTATTTTCCCTGGCGATCTGGATTCCAAAATTTTGTCTGCAAATAGACAGATGCCCAGCTTTGTCCCAGGGACATGGAATTCGTGATTCCTGGTTACCTTTAAAAATATGTACTACATGATTAGCAACCTCAAAACCCCAAGGCCATATAAAGTAGATGCACAAACGGAAGTTTTAGGATTACAGGGTACATCTTAAGACAAGAGTTAGACACAAATATGGCGAGATGATGCCTTAGTCCTGTAATCTGGCTTTAGTTGTGCCATGAAACCCAACTGAATTCCACGGACTGGTTCTTGGTTACAACAATCAAGAGGACCAGAAGGTTGCTGGGTATCTGTAATGACACTTGTCCTTTCCAAGTGGCAACGTGCTCTGAAGAATTTGGAGAACTAGAAGCCCAGATTCCAGATAAGCCCTTATAACGGAGCGTTTTAGAAATGGATTGAGGCCGCCCATAATCCAGATTCCTTCTTTTATTATCAGGAAGATGCCTGTACGTTTTCTGGTGAGGGGAATTACAAACTCTTACATAGGAATACAAATACGCCAAGAAGTTTCCCAGGGACATGGAATCGAAGATTGCTGCTTCCCCCTTAAGAATACATCCCAAATATGTGGGAACCCCTAATCCCACATTCTCAATGCGAAAACGAATGTCCAGTAGTAGTTTCTGGACTACAATGTAAACCTGAAGCCAGTGATCACATTAACAAATGGTAGATGATTGTGCAGATTGTGGAATCTGACCTTACAGGACCCTGTGAAACAAGCAGACCTGTAGGCCAGATTTCACTTACAACTATCAAGAGGTGCAACTGCTTCCTGGGGATCGGCAATGCCCGATTTGTGGTATGCATATAGGACGTTTCTTTGAATAATATGAGAACAAGGACACCCGTAATCCAGATTAGCATTTTCTAAAGTCCCTGTCAATTCCTAGGTATGAGCACAGCCTTAAGCCACTAATAATTTAGCAAATGCCCAGATGTTTGCAAGTTACATGGAAACTGAGATACCTGGTTCCTGTTTAGTAAAGCGTGTAGTAACGTTCAAGGGACACAGTGACCCAGATTCCTATTTCGTTCTAAGTAAAATGTCGCGATGTTTTCTTTTGGCCTGGAAGTCCAGACTCCGTTATACCCATAGAAAGCTAACAGGAATATGACAAGGGACTTGGAATCTAAGATTCCTGGTTCACTCCCAATAATACCTCCTAAAAAAATGGAACACCTGAACCAAAAGTCCTAATAACGAACAACGGAGCCACTGAAGTTTCTGGAGTACGATATAACATTTAGGTCAGGGCTTACAAAAAAATAATCCGAGAGAATAACTTGTGTCCTGGATCTGGAGTCAGAGGTTCCGAGTATCTAAATGGATTTATAGTGCCAGAATCTCGTTCACAACTCTCAAGAGTACCAGAGAGTTGCTGGAGTCCAAAATGATTGATTTGTAACATCCACATAACAAATAGCTTTATAACATGAGAAGTGCTCGAAGACCTGATATTGTTTAGCCCTTATCAAGACGCACTGTAGATTTTCGGTATTGAGGACCCATGTAGCCCAGATTCCTTATTCATCCTTCGCAAGAGTCATGAATTTCCCTGTATATGGGGACTCCACTACCCAGCTTCCTGCTTCCTATTCAGCAAGACACTGAGATATTTCGTGGTGATGTAGAATTCAAGTTGTTTGGATATCAATTGAAAGACCTCCAGAAGTTTCCTGGGCAATTGGAATCCAAGATTCCTGGTTTCCTTGTAAAAGACACCCTAAAAATATGGGGACCTAGAAGCCCAGATTCCTGATTAAACCTCATCAAGAAGCCCTGTAGACTTCAGCGAATGAGAACTCCAAGAACCCGGATTCCCTTTTCGTTCTCTACAAGATGCCTTGATTTTCCCTGTAGATGTGTATTCCAAAATTCTGTATACAAAAAGACCCAAAGGTTGCTGCGAATCTATAATGCAAAACCCTCATCCCCTCTCAAAATAAAAGGGCAATGGGAAGTTTAAGAATACAAGGTTCATCTTGAGACCAAGAGTTACAACTAAATATGATCGAGATGATCCCTTTTGTGCTGAAATCTGGCCTTAGTTATCTTGAGGAACCTAATGGACTTGTAGTGCCAGATACCCGTTTAGAACTATCAAGAAGACCAGAATGTTGCTGGAGTCCTGAATTGACTGATTCCTAATATCCACATGCTAAATAGCTCTAAATCATGAGGGGAGCTCGAAGCCCTGATTCTGGTTTGTCCAGTAGCAAGACGTCCTGAAAATTTTTTCGAATTGAGGACTCATGTAACAAGATTCTATATTCTTGCTTCTCTGGCGGCCGTGTAGTGTCCTGTATATAAGGACTCCCTTTCCCAGATTCCTGTTTTGAACCCCTGATTCATGTTTAGCCCTTAGCAAGACGCTATTAGATTTTGTGATTGAGGAACCGTGTTAATCAGATTCCTTATTTTTCCTTAGCAAGAGGCCCCGAAGATTGATATTATGAGGCGTATTACACACATTCCTGCTTCGAATCCCTTTTTTTAGTTTAGCCCTTAGCAAGAGGGCTTGTAGTTCTTTTGGGATAGACAACACGTGTAACCCAGATTCCTTATTCTTTCTTAGCAAAAGGCCGTGTATTTGCCTGTATATGAGGACACCATTTCCGCAGATTCATGATTCAAAAACCCTGATTCGTGTTTAGCCCTTAGTAAGACGCCCTGAAGTTTCTAAGGGCTAGAGGACACATGTAACCCAGATTCCTTATTCTTTCTTAGCAATAGGCAGTCCTGTTTCCTATATTTGAGGACCCCCACTACTCAGATTCCTACATTAAAAACCTGATTCCTGGTTACCTCTTAGTAAGACGCCCTGTGGATTTTTGGTCTGAGGACTCGTGCAACCAAAATTCCTTATTCTTCCTTAGCAAGAGGCCGTGTAGTTTCC
>NW_007260289.1:18682-29576 GCF_000164805.1 Carlito syrichta | reverse complement strand
ACTATCAAGGTAATAGAATGTTTCTGGGGATCTGTAATGACAGGTTAAGGGTATCTACAGAGCTAGTAGCTCTGATAAATGTAGGGACCCTGATGCCCAGATTGCTGATTAAACCTTATCAAGAGGCCCTGTGGATCTGGCGAATGAGAACACCTAGAACCGGATTTCCTTTTCGTTCACAGCAAGATGCCCTGATTTTCCCTCGTGATGTGGATCCAAAAACTCTGTATACAAACAGGCAGATGCCCAGAAATTACCTAGGCTCGTGGAATCCATGAATCCTGGTTACCCTTAAAAGAATGTAATAAATAGTTGGCAACCTCAAAACACCGGGACCCTATCGGAATAGAAGGACAAACAGAAGTTTTAGGATTACAAGATACATCTTAAGGCGATAGATACATACAAATATGGCAGTAAGATTCTTTGTGTCCTGGAATGTGTCCTTTGTTGTCATGAGGAATCCAACGGACTTGTCTGTCCACATTCTCGATTACAACTATCAAGAAGACTAGAATGTTGCTGAGACTCTATACTGACAAAACTTTTATATCCAAGACGCCTGTAGCCCTAAAGTATATGTGGAAATAGAATTCCAGATTACAGATTAGCCCTTATAATGTGTCCATGTAGAATTCTTAGATTGGTGACCCCCGTAACCCAGATTCTTTTTGTTCTCAGTAAGACTCCTGGAAGTTACCTGGCGACGTGGAAGCACAAACTCTTATATACCAGTACTCATAAGCCCAAAATGTCAGAAGTGCCCTGGAATCCAAGATTGCTGGATGCCCTTTAAGAATACGTCCTAAATATTTGGGAACACCTAATCCCAAGTTACGAATATCAATCTAAAATTCCAGTAGTAGTTTCTGGATTAGGAGGTAAACCTGAAGTCAGAAATTACACGAAAAATGGCGACATAATTCCTTGGGTTGTGAAATTTGGCCTTACAGCCTCCTGCAAAAAAAAGCCGAGCAGATGGCCAGATTCTCTGTTACAACTAAGTAGAGGAGCAGTAGGTTTCTGGGAATTGGTAATGACATATTTGTGGTACGTATATAGGAATTAGCTCAGAAAAGTGTGGGTTCTGGACTCCAAAAACATGATTGGCATTTAGAAATTTCCTGTAGGCTTCTAGGTATGAGAACTACCTTAAGCCAGGGAAAAACTAACAACTGCCCAGAAGTTTGTGGTCACATGCAAACTGATTTTCCTTATTCCACATTGGTAACATGAGTAGAAGCTTTCTGGGGACATAGTGTCCGAGATTCCTGTTTCATTCCAAGTAGAACGACCAAATGTTTCCCCATTCCCTAGAAGTCCAGACACGGGGATCCCAATAGAAAGACTCCAGAATGCTCCTATGGACTTGGAAACCAAGACCCTGGTGCCCTCCCAAAAATACCTTCTAAACATGGTGCAACATCTACACCCAAGGTCTTATTTCTGAATAGCTGAACTACCAGAAGTTTCTGGAGCATGTGGTAACCCTGAACTCAGGGCTTACATTCAAAAAACCCGAAATGATTACTTGTGTCCTGGAATTTGGCATTAGAGGATCCAGAATATAAATGGACTTGTAGTGTCATATTTTCATTTAAACAATCAAGGGGACCAGAATATTGCGGGACTTCTGGAATGAGTGAATCCTAATATGCACATAGGAAACATCTCTGAAAAATATGCGGACGTCGAAGTCCGAGTCTTGTAGGCTATACCAAGATGCCCTGAATATTTTTGGAATTGAGGACTCGTGTAAACCACATTCGTTATTCTTCCTTAGCAAAAGCCCGTGCAGTTTCCTGTATATGAGGACTCCCATTTCCAGATTCGTGCTTCAAATCCCTGATACGTTTTTCTCCCTTAGTAATTCTCCATGTAGGTTTTTGGGATTTGAGGACTCGTGTAACCCAATTCCTTATTCTTCCCTAGTAAGAGGCCACGTAGTTTTCCATATATGAGGACTCCCATTACGCAAAATCCTGCTGAATTCCCAGCAATACCCCAGATTTTTCCTGAAGAACATAGAATTCCAGTTGTTTGGATATCAATAGATAGACTCACATATAATATCTAAGAAGTATAATCCAAGTTAACAGGTTCCCCTTAACAAGACATCGTAAAAATGTGGAATATTCTAAACCCAATATCCCAATTCCCGACAGCCTGACTACAGGTAATTTCGTTATTTTGAGGTAACCTGAAGTTAGGGAGTTTGTCGCAAAATGCCAGTTGATACTTGGGGAACTGGATTATGGCAGAGGATGTTCATAAGCAACAAACGACACTGTAGGTCCAAATCCTCGATTACAACTATTGAAAGGACCAGAATCTTCTTGGATCTGTAATAAGAGATTTTAGTGTCCACCCAGCAAGTAGCTCTGAGAAATGTAAGGACCAACAAGCCCAGATTCCTCATTAAACCGTATAAAGAGACCATCTAGATTTTGAAGATTGAGGACCCCTGAACCCGCATTCTCTTCTCATTCTCAGCAAGATGCCCTGATTTTCCCTGGCGATCTGGATTCCAAAATTCTGTATACAAATAGACAGATGCCCAGTTGTTTCCCAGGGACGTGGAATCCGTGACTCCTGGTTACCTTTAAAAATATGTATTACATGCTTATCAACCTCCAAACCCCAAGGACATATTAAGTAGATACACGAACGGAAGTTTTAGGATTACAGGGTAAATCTTAAGACAAGAGTTACAAAGAAATATGGCGAGATGATGCCTTAGTCTTGTAATCTGGTTTTAGTTGTGCCATGAAACCCAACTGAATTCCATGAACTGGTTCTTGGATACAACAATCAAGAGGACCAGAAGGTTGCTGGGAATCATTAATGACATTGTACTTTCCAAGTGGCAATTTGCTCTGAAGAATCTGGAAACAAAACGCCCAGATTACAGATAAGCCATTATAACGGAGCCCTGTATAAATGGATTGAGGCCTTCCATAACCCACATTCCTTTTTGTTTTATCAGGAACATGCCCGGACTTTTTTGGTGACGTGGAAGTACAAACTCTTACATACCAATACTCATATGCCAAGAAGTTCCCAGGGACCTGGATCGAAGATTGCTGGTTCCCCCTTAAGAATACATCCTAAATATGTGGGAACACCTAATCCCATTTTCTCAATGCGAAAACAAATGTCCAACTGTAGTTTCTGTCCTACAATGTAAACCTGAAGCCAGTGAATACATTAACAAATGGCGGGTGATTGCGTGTATTGTGGAATCTGGTCTTACAAGACCCTGTGAAACAATTTGACCAGTAGGCCAGATTCTCAGTTACAACCATCAAGAGGGGCAACAGGTTACTGGGGATCGGCAATGCCTGATTTGTGGTATGAATATAGGACGTTGCTCTGTTTAATATGAGAACCAGGACTCCCAGATTTCAGATTAGCATTTGCTAAAGTCCCTGTCTTTTCCTAGGTATGAACACCGCCTTAAGCCACGGATAATTTAGCAAATACCCAGATGTTTGCAAGTTACATGGAAACCGAGTTTCCTGGTTTCTCTTTCCTGCATGTAGAATCTTTCAAGGGACACAGTGAGCCACATTCCTATTTCGTTCTAAGCAAAATGACGAATGTTTCCTATTGGCCTGGAAGTCCAGACTCCTGTTTACCCATAGAAATATGACAAGAATATGCCTGGGGATGTGGAGTCTAAGATTCTTGGCTCCCTCCCAAAATACCTCCTAAAAAAATGGAACACAGAAACCAAAAGTCCTAATAATGAACAGCGTAACCACTGAATTTTCTGGAGTACGAGGTAACACTGAGGTCAGGGCTTAAATACAAAAAATCCGAGGGAATTACTGATGTCATGGATCTGGAATCAGAGGTTCCGAGTATCTAAATGGACTTGTAGTGCCAGATTCTTGTTCACAACTATCAAGAGTACCAGAGTGTTGCTGGAGTCCAGGAATGACTGATTCGTAATATCCACATAACAAATAGCTCTAAAACATGAGGGGTGCTCGAAGACCTGATCTTGCTTAGCCTTTAGCAAGATGCACCGGAGATTTTCGGTATTGAGGACCCATGTTGCCCTGATTCATTATTCATCCTTCGCAAGAGTCATGAAGTAGCCATTATATGAGGACTCGCATTAACCAGATTCCTGCTTCATTCTCAGAAAGACACCGAGATAATTCGTGGTGATCTAGAATTCAGTTGTATGGATATCAATTGAGAGACCCCCGATGTTTCCTGGGCAATTGAAAACCAAGATTCCTGGTTCACTTTTACAAGACACCCTAACAATATGGGGACCTAGAAGCCCAGATTCCTGATTAAACCTTATCAAGAGGCCCTGCAGACTTCATCGAATGCAAACTCCATGATCCCAGATTCCCTTTCATTCTCAGCAAGATGCCTTGAACTTTCCTTTCGATGTGTATTCCAAAACTCTGTATACAAAAAGAGAGATACGCACAAATTGCCTAGGAACAGGGAATCCGTGATTCCTGGATACCTTTGAAAATACTTACTAAACAGTTGGCAACTGCAAAACGCTCGGCCCCTACCAAAATAAAAGGACAAATGGAAGTTTGAGAATTGCAAGGTTCATCTTCAGACCAAGAGTTACAGCCAAATATGGCAAGATGATTCTTTGTATGCTGGAATTTGGCCTTAGTTGTCCCGAGGAACCTAAGGGACTTGTAGTGCCAGATACCTGTTTAGAACTATCAAGAGGACCAGAATGTTGCTGGAGTCCTGAATTGAATGATTCCTAATATCCACATGCTAAATAGCTCCAAAACATGAGGGGAGCTCGAATTCCTGATTCTTGTTTGTCCAGTAGCAAGACGTCCTGAGGATTTATTCGGATTGAGGACTCGTGTAACACAGATTCCTTATTCTTCCTTCACTGGAGGCCGTGTAGTGTCCTGTATATGAAGACTCCCTTTCCCTAGATTCCTGTTTTGAAATCTGATAGTTGTTTAGCCCTTAGCAAGACGCCATGTAGATTTTGTGATTGAGGAACTGTGTAAAACAAATTAGGCCTCAAAGTTTCCTGTTATGAGGAGTATTATCCACATTCCTGCTTTGAATAACTTATTATTTGGCCCTTAGCAAGGGGCCTGTAGTTCTTTTGAGATGGAGAAGACGTGTAACCCAGATTCCTTATTCTTTCTTAGTAAAAGGCCGTGTAATTGCCTGTATATAAAGACCCCATTTCCACAGATTCATTCTTCAAAAACCCTGATTCATGTTTAACCTTTAGAAAGAGGTCCTGAAGTTTTTTAGGGATTGATGACACGTGTAACCCAGATTCCTTATTCTTTCTTAGCAATAGGCCGTCCAGTTTCCTGTATTTGAGGACTCCAACTACTCATATTCCTACATTAAAAACATGATTCATAGTTACTTCTTAGTAAGACGCCCTGTGGATTTTTGGGCTGAGGTCTTGTGCAAACAAAACTTCATATTCTTTCTTAGCAAGAGCCTGTGTAGTTTCCTGTATATGTGGATTCCCATTACACAGATTCCTGCTTCATTCTCAGCAATGGACTAAGATATTTCCTGGTGACCTAGAATTCCAGTTGTTTGGATATCAAGAGAAAGACTCCCATAAGGTTATTCGGGACTGGAATCTAAGATTCCTGGTTCCCCTTAACAAGACCTCCCAAAAATATGGAATCTTCTAAATCCAATGTCCCAATTCCACTAGACTGATCACAAGAAATTTCTGTAGTTTGAGATAACCAGAATCGAGGGATATTGTACCAATATGCCATTTGATTCCTATGGTACCTAATTATGGTCCTAGATGTTCATAAGACACAAAAGAATATTTGGCCCAGATCCTCGATTATAACTGTCAAGAGAATAGAATGTTCCTGGGGATGTGTAATGATAGATTAAGGGTATCTACTGAGCTAGTAGCTCTGACAAATGTAGGGACCCTGATGCCCAGATTGCTGATGAAACCTTATCAAGAGGCCCTGTAGATCTGGCGAATGAGAACTCCTAGAACCAGATTTTCTTTTCGTTCTCAGCAAGATGCCCTGATTTTCCCTCACGATGTGGATCCAAACACTCTGTATACAAGTAGGCAGATGCCCAGAAATTACCTAGGGTCGTACAATTCATGAATCCTGTTTACCCTTAAAAGTACGTAATAAATATTTTGCAACCTCAAAACACTGGGCCCCTATCCGAATAGAAGGACAAACAGAAGTTTTAAGATTACAAGATACATCTTAAGATGATTAGATATATACAAATATGGCGATAAGATTCTTTGTGTCCTGGAATCTGCCCTTTGTTGTCCCGAGGAACCCAACGGACTTGTAGGTCCACATTCTCGGTTACAACTATCAAGAAGACCAGAAGGTAGCTGAGAATGTATACTGACAAAACTGTCATAACCAAGAGGCCTGTAGCCCTAAAGTATGTGTGGAAATAGAATCCCAGATTCCAGATTAGCCCTTATAATGTGTCCATGTAGAATTCTTAGATTGGCGACCCCCATAACCCAGATTCGTTTTGTTCTCAGTAAGATTCCCGGAAGTTACCTGGTGATGTGGAAGTACAAACTCTTATATACCAATAATCATAAGCCCAAAAGGTCAGAAGGTCCCTGGAATCCAAGATTTCTGGATCCCCTTTAAGAATACGTCCTAAATATTTGGGAACACCTAATCCCAAGTTAGGAATTTCAATCTAAAATTCCAGCAGTATTTTCGGTATACAAGGTAAACCTGAAGTCAGAAATTACACGAATAATGGCGAGATGATTCCTTGAGCTCTGGAATCTGGCCTTACATTCTCCTGTAAAAAAAGTCAAGCAGATTGCCAGATTCTCAGTTGCATCTAAGAAGAGGAGCAGCAGGTTCCTGGGAATCGGTAATGACAGATTTGTGGTACGTGTACAGGAATTTGTTCTGAAAAGTGTGGGGACTGGGATGCCAAATTCCTTATTAGCATTTAGAAAATTCCTGTAGGCTTCTAGGTATGAGAACTACCTTAATCCAGGGAAAAATTAACAACTGCGCAGAAGTTTGCTGGTCACATGCAAACTGATTTTCCTTGTTTCACATTGGTACCATGAGTAAAAGCTTTCTGGTGACACAGTGTCCGAGATTCCTGTTTCGTTCTCAGAAGAATGACCAGTTGTTTCCCCGTTCCCTAGATGTCCAGACACGTGGCTCCCAATAAAAAGACTACAGAATGCTACTATGGACTTGTAAACCAAGACCCTGGTGCCCTCCCAAAAAAACGTTCTAAACATGGTGCAACATCTAAACCCAAGGTCCTAATTCCTAATAGCTGAACTACCAGAATTTTCACGAATACGATGTGACCCTGAACTCAGAGCTTATCTTCAAAAAACGCGAGATGATTACTTGTGTCCTGAAATTTGGCGTTAGTGTATCCAGAATCTAAAGGACTTGTAGTGCCATATTTTCCATTAAAAAATAGAGAGGACTAGAATGTTGCAGGACTTCTGGAATGAGTGATTCCTAATATGCACATAGGAAACAGCTCTCAAAAATATGGGGACGTCGAAGTAAGCATATTGTAGTCCTTACCAAGACGCTCTCAACATTTTTGGAATTGATGACTCGTGTAACCCAGGTTCGTTATTCTCCCTTAGCAAGGGCCCGTGTCGTTTCCTGTATATGAGAACTCCCATTCCCCGGATTCTTGCTTGGAAATCCTGATTCTTGTTTAGCCCTTATCAAGACACACAGTAGACTTTTGGCATGCGGACCCTTGAAACCAGATTCCCTATCCTTTCTTAGGTAGAGGCTGTGTAGTTTCTGGTATATGATGACTCCTATTACCGAGATTTCTGCTTCAAAACCCTCATTCTTGTTTAGCCCTTAGAAAGACGCATGTGGATTTTTAAGATCGAGGACATGTGTAACCCAGATTCCTTGTTCAACCTTAGCAAGAGGTTGTGAAGTTGTCTTTATATGAGGTCTACCATTCCCTAGATTCGTGCTTCAAATCCCTCATACATTTTTCTCCCTTAGTAAGACTCCCTGTAGGTTTTTGGGATTTGAGGACTCGTGTAACCCAGATTCCTTATTCTTCTGTAGTGAGAGGACATGTAGTTTCCCGTATGTGGGGACTCCCCTTATGCAAATTCCTGCTGAATTCTCTGGAATCCCCGAGATATGTCCTGATTAACAAAGAATTTCTGTTGTTTGGATATCAATAGAAAGACCCCCATACCTGGGAACTGTAATTCAAGTTTCCAGGTTCTCCTTAGCAAGACATCATAAAAATGTGAAATATTCTAAATCCAATATCCCAATTCCCACCAGCCTGACCATAGGAAATTTCGGTATTTTGAGGTAACCTGAAGTGAGGGATTTTGTCACAAAATGCGAGTTTATTCCTGGGGAACGGGATTTTTGCTGACGATGTTCATAAAAACAAACGAAACTGTAGGTCCAGATCCAGATTACAGCTATCGAAGGACCGGAATTTTCTTAGATCTGTAATAAGAGATTTTAGGTATACACGGAGCAAGTATATCTGAAAATGGAAGTAACTACAAGCCCAGATTCCACATTAAACCTTATCAAGAAGCCACATAGATTTTGACGATTGAGGACACCTGAACCCACATTCTCTTCTCGTTTTCAGAAGATACCCTGATTTTCCCTGGTGATCTGAATTCCAAAATTCTGTATGCAAATAGACAGATGCCCAGCTGTTTCCCAGGGACGTGGAATCCGTGATTCCTGGTTACCTTTAAATATATGGACTACATGCTTAGCAACCTCAAAACCCCCAGGCCATATCAAATAGATGCACAAACGGAAGTTTTAGGATTACAGGATACATCTTAAGACAAGAGCTACACACAAATATGGTGAGATGATGGCTTAGTCCTGTAATCTGGCGTTAGTTGTGCCGAGAAACCCAACTGAATTGCATGGACTGGTTCTTGGTTACAACCATCAAGAGGACCAGAAGGTTGCTGGGAATCTATAATGACACTTATCCTTTCTAAATGGCAATGTGCTCTGAAGAATTTGGAGAACTAGAAACCCAGATTCCAGATAAGCCCTTATAACGGAGCCCTGTAGAAATGGATTGAGGCCTCCCATAACCCACATTCCTTTTTTTTATTATCAGGAAGACGCCTGGACGTTTTCTGGTGACGTGGAAGTACAAACACTTGCATACCAATACACATACGCCAAGAAGTTTCCCAGAGACCTGGAATTGAAGATTGCTGCTTCCCCCTTAAGAATACATCCTAAATATGTGGGAACCACTAATCCCATATTCTCAATGTGAAAACGAATGTATAGCAGTAGTTTCTGGTCTATGAGGCAAACTAAGCCAGTGATCACATTAATAAAAGGCGGATGATTGCGTGGATTGTGGAATCTGACCTTACAGGACCCTGTGAAACAAACGGATCAGTAGGCCAGATTCTCAGTTACAATTATCAAGAGGCGCAACTGCTCCCTGGGGATCGGCAATGCCCGATTGTGGTATGCATATAGGACGTTGCTCTGAATAATATGAAACCAGAACTCCCAGAATTCAGATTAGTATTTGCTATAGTCCCTGTCGACTCCTAGTTATGAGCACTGCATTAAGCCACGAATAATTTAGCAAATGTCCAGATGTTTGCAATTTACATGGAAACCGAGTTTCCTGGTTCCTCTTTAGTAAAGCGTGGAGAAACTTTCAAGGGACACAGTGACACAGATTCCTATTTCGTTCTAAGCAAAATGACGAAATGTTTCCTGTTGGCCTGGAAGACAAGATTCTTGTATACCCATAGAAAGATGACAAGAATATGCCTGGGGACATGGAATCTAAGAATCCTGGTTCCCTCCCAATAATACCTCCTAAAAAAATGGAACACCTAAACCCAAAGCCCTAATAATGAACAGCGGAGCCACTGAAGTTTCTGGAGTACGAGGTAACACTGAGATCAGGGCTTACATAAAAAATATCAGAGAGAATTACTGGCATCCTGGATCTGAAGTCAGAGGTTCCAGGTATCTAAATGGACTTGTAGTGCCAGATTCTCGATCACAACTATCAAGAGTACCAGAGTGTTGCTGGAGTACAGGAATGATTGATTCATAATATCCTCATAACAAATAGCTCTAAAACATGAGGGGTGCTCGAAGCCCTGATCTTGTTGACACTTAGCAAGACGCAATGTAGCTTTGTGGTATTGAGGACCCATGTAGCCCAGATTCCTTATTCATCCTTCACAAGAGTCATGATGTTTCCTCTATATGAGGACTACCATTACCCAGATTCCTACTTTATTCTCAGCAAGACATCAAGATATATCATGGTGATGTAGAATTCAAGATGTTTGGATATCAATTGAAAAACCCATTGAAGATTCCTGGGCAATTGGAATCCAAGATTCCTGGTTCCCTTATACAAGACACCCTAACAATATGGAAACCTAGAAGTCCAGATTCCTAATTAAACCTCATCAAGAGGTCCTGTAGACTTTGGCGAATGAGAACTCCAAGAACACAGATTCCCTTTTCGTTCTCTGCAAGATGCCTTGACTTTCCCTGTCAATGTGTATTCCAAAACTCTGTATACAAAAAGACAGATGCCCACAAGTTTCCTAGGGATGGGTAAGCCTTGATTCCTCTTTACTTTTAAAAATACTTACTAAACATTTGGGAACAGAAAAACCCTCAGACCCTGTCAAAATAAAAGGACAAATGGAAGTTAGAGAATTACAAGGTTCAACTTGAGACCAACAGTTACATCCAAACATGGCGAGGTGATAACATTTTTGCTGGAATGTGGCCTTAGTTGTCCCGAGGAACCTAACAATCTTGTAGTGCTAGATACCCGTTTAGATCTATCAAGAGGACCAGAATGTTGCTGGAGTCCTTAATTAACTGATTGCTAGTATCCACAT